>NC_139151.1:20627029-20826059 GCF_964270905.1 Leucopleurus acutus | reverse complement strand
AAAGATCTTTGTGGGGGAAGGAAAATGGGTGGTGTGGTTGGTCCTCATAAGTGTCTACTTTGTCCTTCAAATCAATTTTTTTTCAGAGCCAGCAGTAGGCATTTATAGCAAGAACAAGGTCTTGCCTGCCTCTTGGGTGAGAAGTACAGGTGTCTTCAAGTTGAAGAGAAAACAAATTGAGGCTTAGTTTAGTGGTTTGGCTCCCAACTTAGATTTACTTATTTATTTTCATGGGAGACTTTTCTTTTTTATTTCTAAAAGGCATCATCAGTTATTTTTGTTATCATAATATACAACTTTCTCTTTTGTGGACCCCTAAGTCTCATTCATATCTTTCATGTCTTTTCAATAGAATTCACTTGCAAACATTTTGGGAGGCATTTCTTTAACTTTTTATTTTATATTGGAAAGTAGTTGATTAACAACGTTGTGATAGTGATAGTTTCAGGTGTACAGCAAATTGATTCAGTTATACGTATACATGTATCTATTCTTTTTCAAATTCTTTTCCCATTTAGGTTGTTGCATGATATTGAGGATAGTTCCCTGTGTTATACAGTAAGTCCTTGTTGGTTATCCATTTTAAATATAGCAGTGTGTACGTGTCAATCCCAAACTCCCTAACTGCCCCTCTTGCCCACCCTTCCCCCCTGGTAACTATAAGTTCGTTCTCTAAGTCTGTGAGTCTCTTTCTGTTTTCTCAAAAAGTTCATTTGTTTTTAGATTCCGCGTATAAGTGATATCATACAATGTTTCTCTTTCTCTGTCTGACTTACTTCACTCAGTATGACAATCTCTAGGTCTGTCCACGTTGCTGCAAATGGCATTATTTCATTCTTTTTAATGGATGAATAATATCCCATTGTATGTATGTACCACCTCTTCTCTATCTATTCCTCTGTCGATGGACATTTAGGTTGCCTCCATATCTTGGCTATTGTAAACAGTGCTGCAATGAACATTGGAGTGCATGTATCCTTTTGGACCATGTTTTTCTCCAGATATATGCCCAGGAGTGGTATTGCAAGATCAAATGGTAGCTCTATTTTTAGTTTTTTAAGGAGCCTCCATACTGTTCTCCATAGTGGCTGTACCAATTTATATTCCCACCAACAGTGTAGGAGGTTTCCCTTTTCTCTATATCCTCTCCAGCATTTATTGTTTGTAGTCTTTTTTTTTTTTTTGCGGTACACGGGCCTCCCACCGCTGCAGCCTCTCCCGCTGCGGAGCACAGGCTCCAGACGCGCAGGCTCAGCGGCCATGGCTCACGGGCCCAGCTGCTCCGCGGCATGTGGGATCTTCCCGGACCAGGGCACGAACCCGTGTCCCCTGCATCGGCAGGCGGACTCTCAACCACTGCGCCACCAGGGAAGCCCTGTTTGTAGTCTTTTTGATGATAGCCATTTTGACTGGTGTGAGGTGATATCTCAGTGTAGTTTTTATTTGTATTTCTCTAATAATTAGTGATGTTGAACATCTTTTCATGTGCCTTTTGGCCATCTATATGTCTTCTTTGGAGAAAAGTCTATTTAGGTCTTCTGCACATTTTTTGACTGTGTTATTTGTTTTGATGATATAAGCTGCATGAGCTGTTTGTAAATTTTGGAGACTAATCCCTTGTTGAGCACATCATTTGCAAATATTTTCTCCCAATCTGTGGGTTGTCCTTTTGTTTTGTTTATGGTTTCCTTTGCTGTGCAAAAACGTTTGAGTTTAATTAGGTCCTATTTGTTTATTTTTGTTTTTATTTCTATTACTCTGGGAGATGGATCGAAAAAAAATATTGTTGTGATTTATGTCAGAGAGTGTTCTGCCTGTGTTTTCCTCTAAGAGTTTTATAGTGTCCGGTCTCGCATTTGGGTCTTTAATCCATTTTGAGCTTATTTTTGTGTATGGTGTTAAAGAATGTTCTAATTTCATTTTTTTACATATAGCTGTCCAGTTTTCCCAGCGCCATTTGTTGAAGAGACTGTCTTTCCAGCATTGTATAGTCTTGCCTCCTTTGTTGTAGATTAATTGACCATAGGTGAGTGGATTTATTTCTGGGCTTTCTATCCTGTTCCATTGATCTATATTTCTATTTTTGTGCCAGTACTGTACTGTTTTGATGACTATAGCTTTGCAGTATAGTCTGAAGCCAGGAAGCCTGATTTCTCCAGCTCCATTTTTCTTTCTCAAGATTGCTTTGGCTATTCAGGGTGTTTTGTGTCTCCATACAAATTTTAAGATTTTTTAGTTCTAGTTCTGTGAAAAATGCTATTGGTAATTTGATAGGGATTGCATTGAATCTGTAGATTGCCTTGAGTAGTATAGTCATTTTCACAGTATTGATTCTTCTAATCCAAGAACATGGTATATCTTTCCATCTGTTTGTGTCATCTTTGATTTCTTTCATCAGCGTCTTATAGTTTTCAGAGTACAGGTCTTTTGCCTCCTTAGGTAGACTTATATCTAGGTATTTTATTCTTTTTGATGCAATGGTAAATGGGATTGTTTCCTTAATTTCTCTTTCTGGTATTTTGTTGTTAGTATGTAGAAATGCAAGAGATTTCTGTGTATTAATTTTATAATCTGCAACTTTACCAAATTCATTGATAAGCTCTAGTATTTTTCTGGTGACATCTTTAGGATTTTCTATGTATTGTATCATGTCATCTGCAAACAGTGACAGTTTAACTTCTTCTTTTGCAATTTGGATTCCTTTTATTTCTTTTTCTTCTCTGATTGCTGTGGCTAGCACTTCCAAAACTATGTTGAATAAAAGTGGCGAGAGTGGACATCGTTGTCTTGTTCCTGATATTAGCGGAAATGCCTTCAGCTTTTCACCATTGAGTATGATGTTAGCTGTAGGTTTTTCGTATATGGCCATTATTATGTTGAGATATGTTCCCTCTTTGCCCACTTTGTGAAGAGTTTTTATCATAAATGGGTGCTGAATTTTGTCAAAAGCTTTTTCTGAACCTATTGAAATGATCATATGGTTTTTATTCTTCAGTTTGTTGATGTGGAGTATCATATTGACTGATTTGTGTATACTGAAAAATCCTTGCATCCTTGGGATAAATCCCACTTGATCATGGTGTATGATCCTTTTAATGTGTTGTTGGATTCTGTTTGCTAGTATTTTGTTGAGGATTTTTGCATCTTATGTTCATCAGTGATATCTTTGTCTGTTTTGTGGTATCTTTGTCTGGTTTTGGTATCAGGGTGATGGTAGACTCATAGAATGAGTTTGGGAGCTCTCCTTCCTCTGAAATTTTTTGGAAGAGTTTCAGAAAGATAGGTGTTAGCTCTTCTCTAAATGTTTGGTAGAACTTCTGAAGCCATCAGGCCTCGACTTTTGTTTGTTGGGAGTTTTTAAATCACAATTTCAACTTCAGTGCTTGTAATTGGCCTGTTCATATTTTCTGTTTCTTCCTGGTTCAGTCTTGGGATAATGTACCTTTCTAAGAATTTGTCAATTTCTTCCAGGTTGTCCATTTATTGGTATACAGTTGTTTGTAGTAGTTTCTTTTGATCCTTTGTATTTCTGTGGTGTCAGTTGTTAACTTTTCCTTTTCCATTTCTAATTTTATTGATTTGAGTCCCCTCGCTTTTTTCTTGATGAGTCTGGCTAAAGGTTTATCAATTTTGTTCATCTTTTCAAAGTACCAGCTTTTAGTTTCATTGATCTTTGCTATTGTTTTCTTCATTTTTATTTCATTTATTTCTGCTCTGATCTTTACGATTTCTTTCCTTCTACGAACTTAGGTTTTGTTTGCTCTTCTTTCTCTAGTTCCTTTAGATGTAAGTTTAGGTTGTTTATCTGGGATTTTTCTTGTTTCTTGAGGTAAGATTGTATTGCTATAAACTTCCCTCTTAGTACTGCAGGATTGGTTGGAGCATTTAATTCATTTACATTTTAAAAAAATTTTGTTTATTTTTGGCTGTGTTGGGTTTTCGTTGTTGTGTGTGGGCTTTCTCTATTTGCGGTGAGTGGGGGGCTACTCTTTGTTGTGGTGCGCGGGCTTCTCATTGCAGTAGCTTCTCTTGTTGCGGAGCACGGGCTGTAGCCTTGCGGGCTTCAGTAGTTGCAGCACATGGGCTCAGTAGTTGTGGCACACAGGCCCTAGAGCGAACGGGCTTCAGTAGTTGTGGTGCACAGACTCAGTAGTTGTGGCTCATGGGCTGTAGAGCGCAGGCTCAGTAGTTGTGGTGCATGGGATTAGTTGCTCTGCGGCATGTGGGATCTTCCCAGACCAGGGCTTGAACCCACATCCCCTTCATTGGCAGGTGGATTCTTAACCACTGTGCCACCAGGGAAGCCCCTTAATTCATTTACATTTAAGGTAATTATTGATATGTATGTTCCTATTGCCATTTTCTTAATTGTTTTAGGTTTGTTTTGTAAGTCTTTTTTCTTCTCTTCCTCTTTTGTTCTCTTCTTTTGTGGTTTGATGACCATCTTTAGTGTTGTGTTTGGGTTGCTTTTTCTTTTGTGTGTGTCTATCTATTGTAGTTTTTGGGCTTACTGTTCCCATGAGGTTTTGATATAGCAGTCTATATGTGTACAAGGTTATTTTAAGTTTCTGGTCTCTGCCCCGACTAGAGGAATTCCTTTAGCATTTGTTGCAAAGCTGGTCTGGTGGTGCTGAATTCTCTTGGCTAATGGCGGCCTCCAGGAGGGCTCACACCAATGAGTACTTCCCAGAACTGCTGCTGCCAGTGTCTTTGTCCCCACAGTGAGCCACAGCTGTCCCCTGCCTCTGCAAGAGACCCTCCAATACTAGTAGGTAGTCTGGCCCAGTCTCTTATGGGGTCACTGCTTTTTCCCCTGGGTCCTGGTGAGCAGAAGACTTTGTGTGTGCCCTCCAAGAGTGGAGTTTCTATTTCCCCCATTCCTGTGGAAGTCCTGCAATCAAATCCCACTGGCCTTCAAAGCTGGTCTTTCTGTGGACTCCTCCTCCTATTGCTGGACCCCCAGGCTGGGAAGCCCAACGCAGGGCTCAGAACCTTCACTCAGTGGGAGAACGTCTGTGGTATAATTGCTTTCCAGTCTGTGGGTTGCCCATCCAGCGGGTATGGGATTTGATTCTATTGCGATTGCACCCCTCCTACCATCTCACTGTGGCCTCTACTTTGTCTTTGGATGTAGGGTATCCTTTTTGTAGGTTCCAGTGTTTTTCCATCGATGGTTGCTCAGCAGTTGTGATTCCAGTGCTCTTGCAAGAAAGGGTGAATGCATGTCCCTCTACTCCGCTATCTTTGAGATCCCAAATTAGATTTAAAGGGAGAGGTAGAGACCTGAAGTCAATGTGACTCTTAACCTGTGGACAAGAATAGCCCCACATGGTTGTGAATCTCTGATCTCTTTGTTAGATGCCACTCAAAAGATCAACATGCAGACATAGTAGTGACATGACAAAGGCCTTTCTTTAATTAAAAACTTTTATCAATGATTGCATTGAAGGCATGCTTATCAGTTTTTAAAATCACATGACTCTGGGCAGAGTAGTAAATATCCTCAGGATTTAACCATCTACCACTCTTCTGGAATGACTTCAGGATCCATGATGAAGATACTCCAGCCTTGCAATTCCTTGACCGTCCCCACTGCAATGATTTTTCCCCCTCTTTGCCACTTCACTAAGGCCACGTACTGAGGCCACATCCTGCATCTTATTCCACAGAATTGCCCTACCCCTGAAATCTTGAACTCTGAAACTCCACTCGGTGCTCAAAGCCCCAATTTCCACACTCCTCCATTCCCATGAAACTTATTTTCAATCGCACCAAGTTCTCTTCTCCTTACTCTTCTCCATCTTCTCAGTTTATCAGCTTTCATTTAGTTTCTTCTCCCAGGTGCAGATTCCACGATCAATCCCTTCAAATACACTCTCATCACCATCCTCACTTCCTTTGCCTTAGCGATCTCTGCCTCTCCTCTGACCAGTTCTGGTCCTACATTAGCCTATTTCTGGTTTCCTCCACTCAGGGCCCAGGCCTGCTGAGCACTTCTAGAGGAAACACAGAACCTTGCGGGTTGATTCAGTTACAAAATTACGATTTCCAGCCCCAGCTGAGTCCTTGGTGCTGCCAGGAAATCTTTAGCTCTTTCCAGCTTCCCACAGGGTCCCTTTCCTGAAGCCTGCGTCACTCTCCCTGTCCCTTTCACTCTCAACAGATAGACCTGCCTACTTTGTAATGGATAGAGGGGCAATTGGATTTGAGCTCCTTCAGCTGCCGTCTTCCCCACCTCCCTGTCTCCCCACAGAGGCACCTATTCCTGCCTCTCATCATCATCAGAGGAAGTGGCCCTCTTCCCTCCTCATTCATGCTCCTCCCCTTGTATCTGTTTCTGCTTCACTAACGCCTCATCTCAGCCTGCAAATGTCCTCTCATCCTAAAAATCCCTCATTCTTTCCCACCTTCCTCTCCAGCAAATACCCTCTCTCCTCCTCTCACCATTTCTGTTTTCCTCCTTCCTGAGGTCTTCTCAAGTCACTGCCATCTGACTTTTCACCCCACCGTGCATGCTATCAGTTCTCAAAAAGGTCACCAAAGCCTCTTAAATATAAATGAAATGGGTTTTCCAGTCCTCAGCCTGACTTTTCTATAGCATTTGACCTTTTTGACCACCCGTCTTAACATTCTTTGGTCCTGGATTCCCACATAACACTTTCTCTTGATTCTTCTTCTGTCTCTCTGATTGCATGTTGTAAAATAATTTTTTTTTGCTGCTCACTTCACTGCCCCTTTGATGTTGATATACCCCAGCCTCTGACTTGAGCATTCCCTCCTTTTCTCTCATTGTATGCTTTCTTTGCTATAGTAGAGATAATACATTCTTTAGAGTAAGATGGGGTGGGTTCAGATTTCATTTTCACCACTTATCAGCACTGTGATCTTGAGCAAGGTTTTCCACGTGAAAAATGGGACTAATAATATCGATTTTAATGACTGGATATGATGATTAAAGGAGATAATGCATACAAAGAGCTTCATTCAGTGGCTGACAGGGATGGGCACTCAGTGCATTTTCATTCTCTTCTTTCCCTCAGTGCCCTCTCTCTTCACTCCCTTTCCTGCCAAAATAACTTCTTATGGTTCACCTTACTTTTGTGGGTGTTGTAGGTCCCAGGTTTTGGAGTCAGCACTGGGTTGAGATCCTTGTTCTGCCACTTACCTGTCCTGTGACCCTGGGCTTGTTGTTGCTCTGAACCATGGTTTCCACACCTGTAATATGGTAATAGTAGTTCCACATCTCTAATCAATGTGAAGGGGGGGATAAATATTTATATATTTGACCCTTGAACAACTTGGGGGTTAGGGGCGCCAGCCCTCTGCATAGTGGGAAAACTGTGTATAACTTATAGTCAGGCCTTTATACCCATGGTTGCTTCACATCTGTGGTTCTGCATCAACCAACTGCAGATCATGTAGTACCACAGTATTTACTACTGAAAAAATCTGTGTATAAGTGGACCCACGCAGTTCAAAGTCATGTATATATATATATATATGTATGAAAAGATGTGGTGAAGTGCCTAGCACAGTACCTGGCATGTAGTAAGTGTTCAGTAGATGGTGTTATTATCCCGTTTGCACCTATGGTTATGTCTGTCACACAGAGATACTGTCAAATATCTCTCTCCCACCCCACACCCATCTCTTGTGCTCTAGACCTGTATTTTCCCAACTGGCTGTGGAACATCTCTACCCTGATGGTTTGCAAACGGCTCAGACCCTTGTTCAAAACTGAACTGTTTGCTTTTCCCCAATGCTTGCTCTTCATGTATTCTCTGTCTCGGTTAAAGCATCACCATCCATTCAGGGGTGAGTTTTTGGACTCTCTCTTTTTGTCACTGCCTACCTCCTGTCAGTCATCTCTGACTTATTTATGCTATTTGTTCCTTTCTAACTGTACTGCTTCAGTTTAGTCTCTTATCTTTTCTCACTTGTATTATTGCCTGAATGCTCCTCTTTCTGTCCCATATTCTACTTTGTGTCCAGAGTGACCTTCTTAAGATACGAGTCTCACAGTTTCACTTTCCTGTTCCAAAACTTCATGCTTTCCTGTTGAAGTTTAAGCCTTAAATTTAAGTGCTGGTAGGTCTTGTGCTGACCTGTTTCTCCATCATCGTCGCCCGCCACTGACGGCTCTTGTCTACACACTAATTTGTTTACTAGCTATTCCTCCAAGATACCATATGCCTTCAGGCTCTGCCTTTTTTTTTTTATTATTACCTCTCACTAGGATACCCTTCTACTCTTCTCCAGTTGGCGAACATCCTTAAAGGACCAGCCAAATGTCTTCTTTCCTCTTGATCTTTCCCTGATAACCTCATCCTTCCATCCTGTTGCTCCTGTGCATAGATAACGTTTTTTAACACTTCTCCATTGTGGCAGTAATCATTTTGTATTATAGTTATTTACATGCCTGTAATTGCTGGGCTTGGACAATGCCTGGCAGATAGTAGGGACTCAAAAAATATTGGTTGATTTGAATAAATGAATGCATAGAATGACAGGGTAGTCTAGAAGGATCTTGTGAGGTGGAATCTAACAAGTTAAAATTTATTGAAGGTAAATATGAATCAAGAAAACCAGTTATGGGCTTCCCTGGTGGCACAGTGGTTGAGAGTCCACCTGCCGATGCAGGGGACACGGGTTCGTGCCCTGGTCCGGGAAGATCCCACATGCCGCGGAGCGGCTGGGCTCATGAGCCATGGCCGCTGAGCCTGCGCTCCGCAACGGGAGAGGCCACAGCAGTGAGAGGCCCGCGTACCGCAAAAAAAAAAAAAAAGAAAACCAGTTATTACAAGAATGAAGATGGAAGAGATTGGTTTAACAGCAGAATGTGTTAAAAATTAGGGGTTTTGCTTGACAGCTCAGTGCAAGTCAGCAATTTGAGGTGGTAACAAATAAAAACAAGAAAGAAAGAAAAGAATATGAAATATCTTAAATGAGGAATCTGAATGTCTGAGTTTATACACAGAGTATTGTGTTTGGCTCTACGGATCATGATTTTATTGGGATTTAGACCAGAATAGCAATAATTATTGAAACTATTTTGTTTTTAATGTTTTTTGATAAACATTACCAAAATAGAGTGAGAAACCACTAGCTAATGTTATCAAGGAAAAAGGGAGAAAGCAATGACAATGAAGGAATTCCCTGGCGGTCAAGTGGTTAGGACTCTGCACTTCCATTGCAGGGGACACGGGTTCGATCCCTGGTCAGGGAACTAAGATCCCACAAGCTGCATGTGTGGCCAAAAAAAAAAAAAAAAAAAGAAAAAAATTATAGAAGATTTTGTTGGCCTTTATGCAAATACATTTGAAAACCTCAAGGAAATGGATAATTCCCTGAGGAAATACAGATTACCAAAATTGATAGAGGTGGAAAGTTTAAACAGACCAATTTCTGTTGAAGAAAACAAGAAACTTATTGTGAAACTGCTTCTTAAAAAAAGCAGTAGGCCCAGATTATTTCACAGGGAAATTCTACCAAACCTTCAAATATCAGATAGTTTCAGTGCTCTATAGATTATTTTAAAGGATTGAAAATGAAGGGAAATTTCCAACTTCTTTTTATGAAGCAAGTATAATATTGATATCTATACATGATAAAGTTGTTACAAAAAAGAAGACAATTATTCATATTATTTATGAATATCCATAAAAAAGTACAAAATATATAGTACTAATATAATACTAATAAATATTTTCTTAACAAACAGAATCCAACACTACATTAAACATATAATTCACTATAATTCAGTAGGATTAATTCCAAGAATGCAAGATAGGTTCATTATTTGGAAATCCATTACTGTCATATACCATATTAATAGATCTCAAGAAAAATAATCATAATCATAATCATAATCTTCTCCATAAATGCTAATAAAATGTTTGTCAAAATTCAACATCCATTCCTCATAAAAATACTCAAGATAGTAGGACTTGAGGGATACTTTCTTAACACGATTTTGTACATATATATATATACACATACATACCTATTTATATATGTATTTTATATATACATATATTTATATATGTGAGTATATGTGTGTGTATATATATACATGTATACATATATATACACGTATATATCTACACACAGGTATAAATTAATATATTTTCATTTTAGTCCTAAAACCAGTAATATTAATTGGGGAACATTACAAGTTTTTTTCTAAAGCAGAAACAAGGAAAGAATGGCTACTATCTTCACTTCTATTTAACCAGATGTAGCCAATACAATTAGACTAAAGAAATTAATTAGAGGCACACGGATTAATAAAGTAAACCTGGAAAGCCGCAGAGAATTAATGACAAAATAACACAAACAAATAAAAGGTGAGGTAACAGAATGTAAAATTAACATACTGAAATCACTAGCTTTCATGTACACAAATAATAACCAGTTAGGGGGCATAATGGTAGGAAAAAACCTCATTTAAAATAGCAACAAAGAAGAGTAAATGCTCAGAAATGAGTTTAACAAGAAATGTGCAAACTTTCAAACACTCCTAAAAGACACAATTAACTAGAAAGATCCTCTGTTCTTGAATAGGCTGGATGATTCAATATCACAGATGTGTCAGTTCTCCCTAAGTTAATTTTTAAATTTAATACACTCTTAATAAAAATTCCAGTTTTTAAAGGAAGTTAGACAAATGAATACTAAAGTTCATGTGGAAAAATAAATATGCAAGAATAGTCAAGAAAACACTAAAAAAGAAAATTCTCAGCGAGGGGTGGGGACTAGCCCTGTCAGATGTTAAAATATACTATAAAGACTCTATAATTAAAACATTGTGATATTGATGCATGAATGGACAAATAGACAAGTGATAGAGAATAAAAAGCCCAGAAATGGACCCAAGAACTTACGGAAATTGAGTTTATAAACTCAATAAAATTGAGGGAGAAGGCAGATTAAACATCGTCTCATATCAAAAATGATAAAATTATAAAGATATCATCTCAAATCACTGCATAAAGAGGGCCTTAAAAAAAACACCTTTATTTCCTGCCGTTAAAAAAAAATTGTGGTAAAAAACACAACTCAACCATATTTAAATGTACAGGTTAGTGTTGTGAAACAGATCTTCAGAACTTTTTCATCTTGAGAAACTGAAACTCTATACCCATTAAACAATAGCTCTCCATTTCCCCCTCCCCTGAGCCCCTGGAAACCACCATTCTACTTTCTGTTTCTGTGAATTTGACTAAATAATATTAAACCCTTTTAAAAGCAAAGCACAAACTTTTCCTTACAGTGTTTTGATGTTCCATCATTTAGATACATCATTTCTATAGTGTAATTATATGGACGAAAATGATTATCCAGTAAGGATAGTCATCTTACTTGCTTACTTTAGCATAGTTCTGATGAATTTGAAAAAATTTTAAATAAATAGGAAATGTAATATGTATAAGATATGAAGATAACTATCTCTAAAAGTTTTGGAATCCATTTTAATTTGAGAAATGTCAAGCATTCCATATGATGATATCTTGGCTATAGGTTAAAGACAGAATTATCTTAGGCGTCACCAGCTTAGGGTTTTTCTTTAGCCCTCTGATGTGTGAGCTTTTTGAGAAGGGGTAAGGGTCAAGAGAATGTAAGTTGCTCTTTCATTGTTGTACTCCAGGATATACTCAAAAGCTATCAACCCTTAATTTCAAGTTCTTTGACTGAGCAGGTTCTGCTGGGAAGCCATCCCATTTCCTTATTTCTGTATTTGAAATCTCTCATTTTGACCCCATGTTTATCTTCCTAATATTTATTTTTCTATTTTTGCTCCTGTTTAAAGGTACAATCACTGGTTTGATGGAATGGCTTTACTTCACCAGTTCAAGGTGGAGAAGGGCACAGTGACATACAGGAGCAAGTTTCTTCAGAGTGATACATATAAGGCCAACAGTGTTCATGATCGAATTGTGATCTCAGAATTTGGCACATTGGCTCTCCCCGATCCATGCAAGAATGTTTTTGAACGTTTCCTGTCAAAATTTGAACCGCCTGGTAAGCAGCCTTTAATATGCTCAGAATTTGCAGGGGATAGTGATGATTCTTTAAATTATTATGATATATGTCAAGCTATATAAATATGAATATTGAAATATATATTTTTTTGATATGAGAGGATGTTTAAACTGCTTTCTCCCTTGAGAAAGCTGTGGTGTTTAAATAACTCTGGGGTTTGATTTCAGCAATTACTGACAACACCAATGTCAACTATGTGCAGTACAAGGGTGATTACTACATTAGTACGGAAACCAACTTCATGAATAAAGTGGACATTGAAACCCTGGAAAAAAAAGAAAAGGTAAAATATAGGTTAAAAACGAATATAATAAACCCTAAAATTTTTCTCCATTCCAAATACTTTGTAGAGTAGCTAATATCTGAAGAAAAAATTGGATCCTTAAGCAAAACCAAAGTTACCCACTGATTCACATCATTGTGTACCCCCTGTCCTGGTTAGAAGGGCCTGTGGGGTTGGGGTTTTCCTTAAAGATAGTTCTAGACTTCTTCTTCCTTAGTCCTAATGTCTGAAGGCTAGGGCGAAGGAGAAATAGAGTAGTACAGACTTATTTTTTTAAATATTTTTTTAACATATTTATTGGAGTATAATTTTTTTACAATGTTGTTTTAGTTTCTGCTGTATAACACAGTGAATCAGCTATATGCATACGTATATATATCCCCATATCCCCTCCCTCTTGCATCTCTCTCCCACCCTCCCTATCCCACCCCTCTAGGTGGTTGCAAAGCACCAAGCTGATCTCCCTGTGCTATGCAGCTGCTTCCCACTAGCTATCTATTTTACATTTGGTAGTGTATATATATCCATGCCACTCTCTCACTTCGTCCCAGCTTATCCTTCCCCCTCCCCGTGTCCTCAAGTCCATTCTCTACATCTGTGTCTTTATTCCTGTCCTGCCTCTAGGTTCATCAGAACCTTTTTTTTTTTTTAGATTCCTTATATATGTGTTAGCATACAGTATTTGTTTTTCTCTTTCTGACTTACTTCACTCTGTATGACAGACTCTATGTCCATCTACCTCGCCAGAAATAACTCAGTTTCGTTTCTTTTTATGGCTGAGTAATATTCCATTGTATATATGTGCCACATCTTCTTTATCCATTCATCTCTTGATCCATTAGATTGCTATCATATGACCCAGCAATCCCACTACTGGACATATACCCTGAGAAAACCATAATTCAAAAAGAGTTGTGTGCCACAATGTTTATTGCAGCACTATTTACAATAGCCAGACTTATTTTTGCCAATTCATTTTCTGCCTAGCTACAGGTAGAACTGGACTGGAGATTATCTAGACCCATACTGCCTTCACGTTACACATTAATTAAAGATAAAATAAAACTTTGGGCCAGAATTTTAATTTTAATTCTTATTCTTTTGATCTTTCCTGTGATCTTGTGATCTTGGGCAAAATAAAAAATTCGTACTGGATAATCATTTTTGTCCATTTTTTGTTGGTGGTGGTGGTAGAGTTTTTGTTTGGTTTTGTTGTTCTTTGGTCTTAGTTTCTTTTTCTTTAGTAGGAAAAATAATTTTGATTTCTCAGAGGTGAGACATTAGGGCTTAAACTGTAGTTTTTATATCTTATTTTAAAAATATTTGACACATCCCTACTGTCTATGCGTCTAAATAGAGATCTTCCCATGTAACATTTAAGTCTCTGTATGGTCTTAAATTTGCAGGTAGACTGGAGCAAATTTATTGCTGTGAATGGAGCAACTGCACATCCTCATTATGACAAAGATGGAACAGCATACAACATGGGGAACTCCTATGGGCAACATGGTAAAGTTGGGATGGGGGTCTTTTAAAAAATAATTGGGAGTTAACTATCTTCCCACAGTTCCGTTATGGCCAAGATGTTAACATATATGAAACTTCATTTGAAAGGTTCAGAAAGAAATCTCCGAAGTAGCATTACTGAACTTAAAATATATAATTTATAATTAAGTTCTGTTGTCTTTTTGCACGTATGCTTGGAAGCTGATTTTCTATGTGATCTTTTCAGCATGACTCACATTTTTATGTTCCATTATGCTTTTTGGCTCACAAGCATTGTAGGGATGAGTAATGTATTTCTCAAACTTGAGTTATTGGGAAGTACCATATTGTAAGTATAAGAAATTTAGAATGCTACAGCAAAGAGATATAGAGAAGGTATACTGTATATTACATAGGAAGGAATTTATTATTACCATGGGAGTAAAACACTACAAAGTAAGTTAAGGTTAAAGTTTGGTTGCATTCACAACCACTTACATCACATCTCTTTCCTGGTCATCCATATGCTGCCTATTATTCTGTTCCAGAAGGTTCTAATGGCTAATAACGATAACCAGCATTTATTGAGTGCCTAGTATGTGCTGGTGTTAACCGTATTTTCCATATATTTTCTCATTTAATCTTTATGAAAGTCTCTGAGAAAGGTACTATTATTTTTATTTTTTTAAAATTGAAGTATAGTTGATTTACAATGTTGTGTTAGTTTCTGGTATACAGCAAAGTGATTCAGTTACATATATATGTATATATATATTCTTTTCCATTATGGTTTATTACAAGATATCGAACATAGTTCCCTGTGTTATACAGTACAACCTTGTTGTTTATTTTACATATATTTTATATATAGTAGTTTGTATCCGCTAATCCCAAACTCCTAATTTATTCCCCACCCCTTTCCCCTTTGGCAACCATAAGTTTGTTCATTTGTTTTAGATTCCACATATAAATGATATTGTATATTTGTCTTTCTCTGTCTGTCTTACTTCACTTAGTATGATAATCTGTATGTCTATCCATGGCATTACAAAAGGCTGTTACTACCCCCATTTTATAGACAAGGGCAGTGAACCTTGAGAAAATTTAAGATGCTTGCTTAGGCAAGCTTCGGGTGTCTAGTCTGAGTAACACACAAAAACTTGCTACTAGTCACTCCATTAGATCATCTTAATTATTCATCACTGACTACAGAGGATTCTCTCAGGGCATGCACATTCATTATCCTGTACCCAAGTACACATCTCTCTCTGTTTGAAAAGGAATGTGTAAGTGTAAGCATTAGAAGTTTCTGACTATCTTAGCTGTCATTCTGTCATCTATAACCTACGAACCTTTTTTTTTTTTTTTTTTTTTTTTTTTTTTTTTGCGGTACGCGGGCTTCTCACTGTTGTGGCCTCTCCCGTTGCGGAGCACAGGCTCGGGATGCACAGGCTCAGTGGCCATGGCTCACGGGCCCAGCTGCTCCGCGGCATGTGGGATCTTCCCGGACCAGGGCACGAACCCGTATCCCTTGCATCGGCAGGTGGACTCTCAACCACTGCGCCACCAGGGAAGCCCTACTACGAATTTTTTGTATGGGTTAACTTTTGAATAGGTTAATATATACCTTTGGTAAGTAATTGACTTTGTGGGTTGTTCATCTCTACCTCTCCATATTTACATGTATGAGTGTATATGAAAATGAATACTGCAGGTTTGCTTTTTACCAGCTCAAGAAGAGATAGGGTACCCTGGAAACTTCATCACTCAGCCCTCTCTCTTCTTTGTTACCTGACCTCGGGTTGGGATGTATTCTTCAAAGCTGTTATAGGAGACAGCAAACATCTTTTTCGGTAAAATCTTTCAGCAAATGGGTAAACTGACTCAGCAGTATTTTGTCCATGCATCTTTTTTGATCATAAAAAATTTATTTCTTAATAAATTAACTCTAATACCCAAGTAGATAACTTTGTAACTAGTTCATAATATGAGAAATACTGTTTAACCATTCTTAATTATTTTTCTAAAATAAATAGCCATTAGATCAGTGATTCTCAGCCTTTAGAGCACCTAAAAACCATCTGGAATGCTTCCTAGCAATGTAGATCACTGGGCTTCATCTTCAGAGATTCTGGTTCACTAGACCTGAAAAAGGGTTAAGAATCTGCATTGTAACTACACTTTCACTCCTTATCTTGGTACATTTTAACAAGATCTCCAGGTGATTTTGGTGCAAGTGGCCCATGAATCTTTGAGAAACCTTGCCACCAATCATCAGAGGCTGTGCTTGTTATTTTGCCTCAATTTGATGTTTATACAAAGTCCTGAAGAGTCTCCCAGAGTTAGGCTCACAGTATTGGGCAGGTCATCCCTCTAGGCATTCAGTTCTCTGCTGGGTGTTTCCTGGGTGTCTGTCTGCTTTGTTCATGCCTTCAAGACTTGAAGTTAGGACAGTTCAGTAACTAGCAGTGTTCAAATTTAGTGAATTGAGTAATTGTCACTTAATCCAATTGCTGAGACAGAAATTTTTTTTCTTGATCTTCTAATCTCAACTAAAACTGGATTTACTTCTTTCTTACTTGATTATTTGGTTCAGTGATGAATTTTTAAACTGGAACGCAAATGTACATGTAGCTGCAGGGAGCTCTACTAGATAGTATGCATTTGGGGGAAATTTAGTGATTTTCTTTGTAAATAAAGTGCTTGCTAATAATTTCTACCTTTCCAGGTATTTTAAAAAGGCTTTTTAAAATTAAAAAAATCCTCTAAACATTAATCCAGCTAGTTTTAAGTACTAATTTAAAATACATAAACAGTTAGATAGTAGTATGGTACGCTTGGAACTCTAGAGTTTGTCTTTCATTTCTTTTATAACTCATCACTGTATAAAGCATGGTGTTTTATTTATAATTGGTTCTCAAAACATATAATGTCCTAACCTAGACCTCCCCATCAGTTAGTTGCTTACTCAGTGTTTTTACTAAGATGTCTGATAGATGTTACAAAATTAATTTTTTTAAACCAAACTCTTGATCTTTCCCCCTAAACTTTCTCTGCTTAAAATGTTCATGTCAGTTGATGGTAACTCTGTCCTTCCACTTGCTTAAGATGATAACTTTGGAATCATTTTTTATACCTCTCTCACATCCACATCTAATGGGTCAAAAAGTAATTTCAATAATGCCTTCAAAATATATCAAAAATCCGACTACCTCGTATCACCTCCATTGCCACCACTCTGGTTTAGGCCACCATTCTTTCTCATTTGAATTATTGTAGTAGCTTCTTAACTAGTCTCCTTACTTCTCCCCTTGCCCCACTTCAGTTTATTCTTAGCATATCAGCCAGTTATCCTTTTAACCCACCCCACCTCATCTAGAATTTTCTCTTTGCTTACTATGGGTAGGGCCACGCTGGCCTCATTGCTCTTATTTGAACACTCCAAACTTATTCTTGGCTGAGAATCTTTGCATCTGATCTTCTCTCCACCTGAAATGTGTTTCTCCCAGATATCCTCAAGGCTCTCTTCCTCACTTCTTTCAGGTCTTTACTCAAATGTCACCTTCTTAGTGAAACCTTCCCAGACCACCATAATTAAAATTGCAAACAGTAGCCCCCATCCTTATACACTCACTTCTAATCCCCATTCCCTGGTTTATTTCTCAATATAGTTCTTCTCATCATCTGATACATTATATTTTTACTTATTGTATGATTTTTTTTAGAATTTGAGCTTTATAAATGAAGAGCCTTTTGTCTATTTTGTACACTGGTGTATACAAGTGTTTAGGATATGGTACTTAGGACTCTTACAAGAGTGCCTAGAACATAGTTGACACTCAGTAAGTAGTTGCTGATAATGAGTAGGGAACTGTATGGTTATCTTGTTCCAAAGGAAGCTTAGTGATTGCGAAGTTCTATAAGTTACCTAAGTTCTTCAGGACCTACATTGGCACTTCTAACACTAGGAAGATAATTCAATATGACCTCAATATTTGTTCATTCATTGAGTGATTTAACAAACATATATTGTTAGTTAATCTGTCAGTAGTTATTTATAGTGTACCTACTAAATGCCAAGTCATTGTTTGGTACTGAAGATGCAAAGATGTATCAGACACAATTCCTGCTCCAGAAGAGCTCAGTCTACTAGGAAACAGATAAATAAGCAGAAAATTATAGTACAATGAGATAAGTACTATGATAGTATAGGATATAATTAAAGCATAAAGGAGGGACACCAAATGCCTTTGGGTGGGGAAGAGTCAGGAAAGGCTACTTGAGGAGTGGGTAACTTGAGGAAGTAGTAATAGTCAGATGAATGATTGCATGAATGAATGTTGATGAGACAGGATGACATGGGACCCAAAGTGACCCCAGGGATCTAGAACACTGAAATGAAGGGGTTGGACATGGGTACAAATGGAGATTGTAGTTTATGGAGCTGGGGAGTGGGAAGAAGGACAAATAGAATTTGAGGATATTCCTGGCTGCTACCTTATCGTTTCCTATGAAGATGGGATTGAGTTCATCTTCAGAGAGCTAGAGGGGAACCATTTGTGGACATTAAAATACAATAGCTGGAGGCAAGAATATACAGTGGAGAAAAGACAGTCTCTTCAATAAGTGGTGCTGGGAAAACTGGACAGGTACATGTAAAAGTATGAAATTAGAACACTCCCTAACACCATACACAAAAATAAACTCAAAATGGATTAAAGACCTAAATGTAAGGCCAGACACTATCAAACTCTTAGAGGAAAACATAGGCAGAACACTCTATGACATAAATCACAGCAAGATCCTTTTTGACCCACCTCCTAGAGAAATGGAAATAAAAACAAAAATAAACAAATGGGACCTAATGAAACTTCAAAGCTTTTGCACAGCAAAGGAAACCATAAACAAGACCAAAAGACAACCCTCAGAATGGGAGAAAATATTTGCAAATGAAGCAACTGACAAAGGATTAATCTCCAAAATTTACAAGCAGCTCATGCAGCTCAATAACAAAAAAACAAACAACCCAATCCAAACATTGGCAGAAGACCTAAACAGACATTTCTCCAAAGAAGATATACAGATTGACAACAAATACATGAAAGAATGCTCAACATCATTAATCATTAGAGAAATGCAAATCAAAACTACAGTGAGATATCTCACACCAGTCAGAATGGCCATCATCAAAAAATCTAGAAACAATAAATGCTGGAGAGGGTGTGGAGAAAAGGGAACACTCTTGCACTGTTGGTGGGAATGTAAACTGATACAGCCACTATGGAGAACAGTATGGAGGTTCCTTGAAAAACTACAAATAGAACTACCATATGACCCAGCAATCCCACTACTGGGCATATACCCTGAGAAAACCATAATTCAAAGAGTCAAGTACCAAAATGTTCATCGCAGCTCTATTTACAATAGCCAGGACATGGAAGCAACCTAAGTGTCCATCAACAGATGAATGGATAAAGAAGATGTGGCCCATATATACAATGGAATATTACTCAGCCATAAAAGGAAACGAAATTGAGTTATTTGTAGTGAGGTGGATAGACCTAGAGTCTGTCATACAGAGTGAAGTAAGTCAGAAAGAGAAAGACAAATACCGTATGCTAACATATATATGTGGAATCTAAGAAAAAAAAAAAAGGTCATGAAGAACCTAGGGGTAAGATGGGAATAAAGATGCAGACCTACTAGAGAATGGACTTGAGGATATGGGGAGGGGGAAGGGTAAGCTGTGACAAAGTGAGAGAGTGGTATGGACATATACACTACCAAACATAAAATAGATAGCTAGTGGGAAGCAGCCGCATAGCAGAGGGAGATCAGTTCGGTGCTTTGTGACCACCTAGAGGGATGGGATAGGGAGGGTGGGAGGGAGGGAGATGCAAGAGGAAAGAGATATGGGAACATATGTATATGTATAACGGATTCACTTTTTTATAAAGCAGAAACTAACACACCATTGTAAAGCAATTATACTCCAATAAAGATGTTTAAAAAAAAGAAATATGGGTGTCACGCATATTGTATAAATCTAACTGCTTTTGCCTAATTCACAAGTGCAAGGCTTATCTTTTTTCTTAAAATGAATGTAAAACGGTTAAGACAGGACTTTCCATTTTCCAGGTTCTTGCTATAATGTTATTCGGGTTCCTCCAGAGAAAGTAGACCTTGGGGAGACAATCCATGGAGCCCAGGTGATATGTTCTATTGCTTCTGCAGAGAGGATGAAACCTTCTTACTACCACAGCTTTGGTGAGCCCAAAGATATGGCAAATTTTAATAGGGGCTGCCTTAAAGTTACTGTTGCAGAGGGATTAATTTTGGCAAGTACTGTGTTAATACAGTTTATCAGAGTATGGTGATAAGAGATGAAGGTTGCATTTTAATGCCAATTAAGTTTATTCTGTTTAGTCACGTACTTCTTACCCTAGCCAACTGACTGATTGAAAAGATATTTTAATACAAGCAATTACTAAAAACTTAATTGGAAACACCAATTAATTTTAAAGTTTTTAATTAATTGACTGCTCTAGGAAATAGTTGTCAGTTTAAGAAATCATTGGTGCCTTCCCAGCACATTGAGTCAGGCTGAGATTTAGTCACCCAGCACTAACTCCACTTCAGTTCTCTATGGAGAACAGCCTCTCCCTTCAGCCCCCTGCTCCAGGATGACACAATGAGTAACCCCTAGTCATAGAAA
Source organism: Leucopleurus acutus (assembly GCF_964270905.1). NCBI lineage: Eukaryota > Metazoa > Chordata > Mammalia > Artiodactyla > Delphinidae > Leucopleurus > Leucopleurus acutus. Next base: position 20,805,534 of record NC_139151.1, on the reverse strand, counting down.
TCAGTCTCTTTGGTTTGTTTTTTATTATGTTGTATGTCATTGAATATCTAAATACAAAGGAAAAAAATACATTTATGTATGTTTCCACAACAGAGACTATGGACTTTGGGTGATTGTGATGTGTCAATGTAGGTTCATCAGTTGTAACAAATGGACCACTCTGGTGGAGGAAATTGATAATGTGGAGGCTGTGCGTGTTTGGGGACAGGTGGTATATGGGGAACCTCTGTACCTTCCCCTCGATTTTGTTGTGAGCCTAAAACTGCTCCAAAATATAAAGTCTTAATTAAAAAAATAATTTGACCATAAAAAATTGACAGAATTCAATATTTTAGGTAACTTTAAAGACCACAAATAATAATCATACAGGAAAGACCTTGATTATATTTTTGGGGAGGCAATTCATATTCCATGTAGATTGCTTCAGCTTTTTCTCAGAATATTTATCTTCTGCATCCTAAACCTTTATAGCCAATCTGCTCCTGGATTGTTACCTCCAGTATAAATAGCAAAAGGATTAAGGAATGCAGGTCCAGATCATAAATGACACTTTAATATAATGCTTCTTTGTTCCTAAACCAAAACAATTTGAAAAGAAAGAAAGAAAAAAAAGACAAAAAGCAAGTTGAGGGCATTCAACCCAAGCTATTCTAAGCAGTTCCTGTTTTTATGTAGGAACAGAAAATATATATAGCAAAGCTGGGAAATGATGAAGAATTATTTCTGACTGGCATTTGTTTAGGTCAGCAGTAATGTGTCCAAGCCTTCAGACAAGTCCCCAAACTGTCACATTTCAGACAACTCTAGTTTGCCAAATAACATTTTATTGTTTGCTTGAACCTTTTAGGAATGACAAGGAACTACATTGTCTTCATTGAACAGCCTCTAAAGATGAATCTGTGGAAAATCATCACTTCTAAAATTCGGGGAAAGGCCTTTTCAGATGGAATAAGCTGGGAACCCCAGTATAATACATGGTTTCATGTGGTGGATAAGCACACTGGTCAGGTGGAGAATTTTGAGTGTATTTATTTTGAAAATGATTGGACATGAAGGCAAATTTCCATGTGATTGACTTTTGCCTTCACTGGGCATTACTTGCATAAGACAGTCTTAATCAAGGATATTACCTTCTTCCATAAGTAGGGCTAGTTATTTATTAATTAGTACAGTGGATTTTGCATTTTAGAAAATTGTAGGAAATGGTTTTATCCTTTAAATTATCTGATTCAATTAAAATGACATCTAGGAAATCCTTGTAGCATTTTAGCATGGATTTTTCCATATAATATTTGCTAAAGAGGATATTGTTCATGCAGAGGTCTTCTGTAACTTTTGCAGTGATATTTTTATTAGCTGCTTCTATGATTTCTTGATATGTAAATATGATAATCCTACCAAAGTCTAAAGCATATTAGTTAAATATCTTTCTATATACTCCTGATTAATAGCACTATTGTATTTGTCTGCTTTTTAACCTCTCTAAAGAAATAGTATCCTAAATTTACTGTACCCTAATTTCATTACCAAAAAAATCCCATTTTAGTAATGAGTGCATTTTTCAAAGGATTAGTCACTTAATTTATCATAAATTCTTAATAGAAGTATTTTCTGTTTAACCATGTAGTTAAGAGTCTAGGATTTATTTATCCTTCAAAATATTGGGGCATATTTCATGAGAACTTTAAAGTTAGTTGAAACAGTTGATTGGTCTATATAAAATAGCCCCAGTTCATTGATTAATATGAGATGAGATGATTTTAAATCAAAGCATATTTGCTTCTACATTCCAAATTCTGGTTTTTATACCTACCAAGCCTGTTACTTAAAGAGGGGGAAATCTTCTTAATTTGAGCTTTGTGGATCTGTACCCTAAAGGAAATAAAATAAAATATTTACTTTTGGACTTCCCTGGTGGTGCAGTGGTTGAGAGTCCGGCTGCTGATGCAGGGGACATGGGTTCGTGCCCCGGTCCGGGAAGGTCCCACATGCCGTGGAGCAGCTGGGCCCGTGAGCCATGGCCGCTGAGCCTGCGCGTCCCGAGCCTGTGCTCCGCAACGGGAGAGGCCACAACAGTGAGAAGCACGCGTACCGCAAAAAAAAAAAAAAAAAAAAAAAATCTATTTTTCACTGTTTGTGTTTTCCCCTGCAGCTTCTTCCAGGGAAGTACTACAGTAAACCTTTTGTTACTTTTCACCAAATCAATGCCTTTGAGGACCAGGGCTGTGTCGTAATTGATTTGTGCTGTCAGGATGATGGAAGAAGCCTAGAAGTTTACCAACTACAGAATCTTAGGAAAACTGGGAAAGAGCTTGATCAGGTAAAATTCTCTGATTTGTCATGAGTTGTCAAAATATTTTTGATCTAGCCAAGTTCTGGCTTTGGGTTTGGAATTAGCTGTTTCTCTTGCCTCTTTTTTTTTTTTTTTCCTCTTGCCTCTTTTGTAAATAAGGAGGGAGAATGATTTTAAAGCGTTGAAGATACAGCTTTGTAATTTAATATTTCAAAATAATTTGAAGTATGTATTTACATAATACCTAATAAATAGAAAGTATGTTAAAGAAAGCCAAGAAATATGTTTTGAAGCACTTGGGATTAGTTCCTTATTACACTTGGGCACTAAACATACTTACATTTCCTGGAAGGAATAGTAAAATGGACTATAATATTAATTCTTTGATAAAAAAAAGTGTATCAGTTCATCTAGCTTGAAGGGATTTACTTTTTCCTGATAATCAGTTAAAGGCAGAATTTTTCCTTGGATTATGTAATGTAAATTGTTTTCTGCTATAGTTTTATTTTAATTAATTAATTAATTAATTTTTGGCTGTGTTGGGTCTTTGTTGCTGCGTGCGGGCTTTCTCTAGTTGCGGCGAGCAGGGGCTACTCTTCGTTATGGTGTGCGGGCTTCTCATTGCAGTGGCTTCTCTTGTTGCAGAGCACGGGCTCTAGGCGCGTGGACTTCAATAGTTGTGGCTCGCGGGTTTAGTTGCTCCGTGGCATATGGGCTCTTCCCAGACCAGGGATCGAACCCATGTCTCCTGCTTTGGCAGGCAGCTTCTTAACCGCTGCGCCACCAGAGAAGTCCAGAGTTGCAATTTTCTGATTCTGTTTATGACCTTACTCAAAGTTTTGTGTTCTTCCGCCTTTTTGTTTCAGGTAGAAGAGCTCCTTTCAACCTTTCTTGAAAGGCAGGTTTAGTGGTGCTGAACTCTCTTAGCTTTTGTTTGTCTGGGAATGCCTTTGTTTCTCCTTCATATCTGAAGGATAACTTTGCTGGATAGAATATTCTTGGGTGACAGTTTTTATCTTTCAATATCTTGAGTAAGTCATTCTATTCTCTTTTGACCTGTAGAGTTTCTGCTGAGAAATCTGCCAGTAACCTAATGAGGGTTCCTTTGTAGGTTATTATCTTTTTTTCCCCTGGCTATCTTTAAAATTTTTTCTTTGTCATTGACCTTTGACAGTTTTAACATAATGTATCTTGGAGAAGGTCTTTTTGCATTCAGATAATTAGGTGTTATCTTTGCTTCAGAGACTTGGATATCCAGTTGTCCAGGTTTGGGAAGTTCTCAGCTATTATTTCTTTAAATAAACTCTCTGCTCCTTTCTCCCACTCTTCTCCTTCTGGGATACCCATTATCCTTATGTTACCCTTCCTAATGGAGTTGGATAATTCTTGTAGAAATCTTTCATTTGTTTAGATCTTAGTTCCCTCTCCTCTTCTGTCTAATTTCTAGCTTTCTATCTTCAAGCTTGTTAGTTCTCTCTTCCATATGGTCTGCTCTATTTCCAGTGCTTTCTAACGTGTTCTTCATCTCATTTACTGAATTCTTCAGCTCCAGAATTTCTGGTTGGTTATTTTTCATAGTTTCAATCTCTTTGGTAAGGTATTTCTTCTGTTCATTTGTTTTATTTCTGAGCTCATTGAACTGCCTTTCTGAGTTTTCTTGTAGCGCATCAAGTTTCTTCAGGACAGCTATTTTGAATCCTCTGTCGGTTAGATTGCAATATTCCATGACTTTAGGTTTGATTTCTGGAGATTTGTCTTTTTCTTTTTGTGATACTGTGTTACCATGTTTTTTTAATGGTGCTTAATGAGTTGATGTAGCCAGCACGTTTGAAGTAGCAAACACCTTTCTTCTTTAGGTAAAGCTTTTTTTTTTTTTTTTTTTTTTTTTTTACTAGATGCTAGCATTTCAACAGGTTAGTTATTAGAGGCCTTTCTTTTGTTCATAAGTAGGTGGCACAAGTTTTCGGTTTCTCTTACTTGAGCTGCCTGTGGCTATATTTGAAAATCAGCACTTTCCACCCTCTACCACCTCTGTGAGAGGTGTTGCCTGGTGCCCTCCCTCTCATACCTTATGCCTCCAGGGTCACTGGTGCTTTGCTGCTGCCAGTGTCACTGCTGCTGCTGGTGTTGCTGCCTCAGGCATCGGGGTGATGGGTACGTCTGTCATGTTGGGGTTGCCTGTGTTGCAGGCACTGCTGCTGTTGGGGGAGGGTGGTAGTGGGGGTAGCCAGGGTGGCTGGGGCCTCTGCTGTGTCTGGAGTTGTTGGGTTCCCAGGCACCACAGCTGTGGATAGGGGCCTGGGTCATGGCCACCTCCATGGCTGGAGGGGTCACAGGCCCCGCTGCCACTGTTGCTTGATTCCCTGCGGCTGTGGGTGCTGCTGCAGCCAGGAGGTCGGAGTCATGTGTGCTGCCTCCCCTGCTCTTACTGGGTTCTCTGGGGCTGCAGGCTCAGCTACTGTAGCTGGGAGTCGGGATTATAAGCACCACCTCTGCTTTCCTCTCAGTTCTGCCTCTTCAGTGTGCTCCAGTCCACCCACCTTTAGATGTACAAATGTGTGGAACTCTCTAGCCTTCCAATGTGTTGAGCAGATGAACCTTTCTTGAGTTAACATTATGTTATTGGTTGTAGACTGAAGGGGAGAGACAAAGGGAGCATATCATGCACTATGACGCTGATGTGTACAGCATGACGCTGATGTGCTTATTTACTAATAATTTTTCTCATGAATGGATGTTGGATTTTATCAAATTTTTTTTGCACTGTTGAGATAATGACATGACTTATCCTTTCTTCTACAAATGTGGTGAGATACACTGACTGATTTTAAAATGTTTATAATAGCCATGGATTGATTTTTGAATGTTAAACTAACCTTCTATTCCTGAAGTAAATCCCAGTTGGTTGCATTGTATTTTTAATATATTTCTGGATTTGCTTTGCTAATATCTTATTTAGCATTTTTTGGCATCAATTTCATGATTAAGATTGGCCTGTAATTTTTCTTTCTTATAATGTCCTTGTTAGTTTTTTTAAATAGATTGAATCAATTAATTAATTAATTTAAATTTTTGGCTGTGTTGGGTCTTCGTTGCTGCGCATGGGCTTTCTCCAGTTGCAGCTAGCGGGGACTACTCTTCGTTGCAGTGCGCGGGCTTCTCATTGCAGGGGCTTCTCTTGTTGTGGAGCACAGGCTCCAGGAGCGTGGGCTTCAGTAGTTGTGGCACGTGGGCTTCATTAGTTGTGGTTCGCAGGCTCTAGAGTGCAGGCTCAGTAATTGTGGTGCACAGGCTTAGTTGCTCTGCGGCATGTGGGATCCTCTTGGACCGGGCTCAAACCCATGTCCCCTGCATTGGCAGGCGGATTCTTAACCACTGCGCCTCAGGGAAGCCCCCTTGTTAGGTTTTGTTATTAAGGTTTCGCTGATCTCATACAGTGAGTAGGAAATTGTTCTCTTTTCTACTCTCTGCATGAAAAGTATAAGATTGGCATTATTTCTTAAATGTTTGGAATAATTCAACAGTAAGGTCATCTGGGCCTGTAAGTTTCTTTATAGGTAGATCTTAAATTATAAATTACATTTCTTTAATAGTATAGGGTTATTCTGATTCTCTATTTCTTATTGTGTCAGATTTGGTAAATAGTCTTTTTCTAACAAATTTATTAATGCCATCTAAAATTTCAGATTTGTTGACCAAATGTTATTCATGATATTCTATGTTTTAAAAAAATGTATGTAGGGTTAATTGATAGCCCCTGTTTTTATCCCTTATATGGTTATTTGTGCTGTCTTTTTTGTTCCTTTACGCTTGCTAGGTTCTCATCAATTTAATGAGGCTTTTCAAAAGACCAACTTTTTGGCTTAGTTGATCTTCTTTAATGTGTGTTTATTTTCAGTTTCATCAATTTATGCTATTATTTTCATTTCCTTTTCTACTTTCTGTGTACTTAATGTGTTCCTTTTCTAACTAAGGATATAAAACCTTAGTTTGTTATTTTTCTACCTTTCCCTCCTCAACATATATACCTTTGGGATGATAAATTTCTGTCTAGCAGAGCATCCCACAAGTTTTGATATGTTTTATTACTTTTCAGTTAAAGTATTTTCTAACTCTCACTGAGATTTCTTCTTTGAAAATTATTTTTAAACTTTCAGAAAAATGGAAATCTTTCTAGTTATTTTTCCCATTGATTTCTAGCTTAATTTTACTGTATGATTTGAAGTTTATAAAATTTATTGAGATTTGCTTTATGGCCCAGAAAAGATTATTTTAAAAAAATTTAAAAAATGTTTTATGTGCATTTAAAATAATAAATTTTGGATGTAGTGTTTTATATATGTTGATTAGGTCATATTTTAAAATAATATTATTCAAATTTTCTTTATTCTTATTGATCTCTATCAGTTATCATATAACATGAAATGTATATTAAAATCTTTTGCTTGGAGTATAGATTTTTCTGTTTCTCCTCATAGTTATGCTAATTTTAAATTTACATATGTTGGTGCTCTGTGTGCATACAAATTTAGAATTGTTTTACCTTCCCGGTTTATTGAATATTTATCTCTAAGTAATGCTTTTTGCCATGATGTTTGCGTGCTATAACTTTCCCATCCTTTTACTTTTAACCTTTCTTAATAGGTACCATGTAAGCAATATACATTTACAAAATCCATTGTGCTAATTCTTTTTTTTTTGCGGTACACGGGCCTCTCACTGTTGTGGCCTCTCCCGTTGCGGAGCACAGGCTCCGGACGCACAGGCTCAGCGGCCATGGCTCACGGGCCCAGCTGTTCCGCGGCATGTGGGATCCATCCAGACCAGGGCATGAACCCATGTCCCCTGCATCGGCAGGCGGACTCTCAACCACTGCGCCACCAGGGAAGCCCCATTGTGCTAATTCTTGACTTTTGATTGGCACATTTAGTTAAACCAGTCATTAATATTTTGAGGTTTAAATATGCCATCTGACTATTTGTTTCCTATTTGTCTCACTAGTTCTTGTTTTCTCTCCTTTCTTGCCTTCTCTACATTAGTTGAGCATATTTTATTATTTCATTTCCACCTCCCCTCCCCCAAACATCACTCCACCCTCTGACCATTAGCTTGGTAGTTATACATTCTTTTAGTAGTTATTTGAGAAATCACAATATGCATCCTTGATTTAACACAGTATATTATAAATCAGTTCTTTTAATTCTTTCCAGACAATGCAAGGACTCTGGAACACTTTAACTTCATTTACTGTACTCCTGATTTATATGCTACTGTTTTTATAGATTTTAATTCTCTCTCTATATTAACCCTTATAAGGCATTATTATTAATGTTGTTTTATGTAGTCATAATTACCCATACTACCCATTTACCCACATCTGTACCTTCTCTTGCTCTTAATTCCTTCTAGCCTCTCTGAGCATCCATGTGGAATCATTTTCTTTCTGACTGAAGAACACCTTTTAGTATTTTCTTTAGTTCAGATATGCTGGTGATGGAATCTCTGTTTTTGCTTGTCAGAAAAATGTCTTTATTTTACCTTCTTTCTTGAAGGATGTTTCCACTGGATAAAGAATCTAGGTTGTTATTTTCTTTTGAAACTTTAAAGATATCATTTCATTGTCTTCTGATTTCTGTTAAGAAATCAGCTGTCAGTCTAAAGCTTTGCTCCTTTGAAGTTGAACTACCACCCCCCCGCAAAGATTTTCTCTTTGGTTTTCTGTAGTTAGTACTATGATATTTTTTAGTATGAGTTTCTTTTGATTTATTTTTACTATTTTTTTCCTTAAGGATTCTTTTTTTTTTTTTTTTGCGGTATGCGGGCGTCTCACTGTTGTGGCCTCTCCCATTGCGGAGCACAGGCTCCGGACGCGCAGGCTCAGCGGCCATGGTTCACGGGCCCAGCCGCTCCGCGGCATGTGGGATCCTCCCGGACCGGGGCACGAACCCGTGTCCCCCGCATTGGCAGGCGGACTCTCAACCACTGCGCCACCAGGGAAGCCCCCTTAAGGATTCTTGAATCAATGGTTTGATGTCTTTCATTAGTTTTGAAAAATTTCGCCTATTATTTCTTCAAATATTGTATCTGGTAAGTCCTTTCTCTCTTTTCTTTCTGGGATTACGGTACACATATGCTACGCCTTTTCACTCTAACGCTCTGTTGCTTATGTTCTTTTTAGTATCTTCTATCCTTTGGTCTAAGTATCTTGCTTTGGATATTTTCTTCCTATCTATCTTACAGTTCAAACATTCTTCTTCTTCTTCTTCTTTTTTTTTTTTTTTTTGCGGTACGCGGGCCTCTCACTGCTGTGGCCTCTCCCATTGCGGAGTACAGGCTCTGGATGCTCAGGCTCAGCGGCCATGGCTCATGGGCCTAGCCGCTCCGTGGCATGTGGTATCTTCCCGGACCAGGTCATGAACCCATCCCCTGCATCGACAGGCGGACTTTCAACCACTGCCCCACCAGGGAAGCCCCAAACATTCTTCTTCAGCTGTGTATATTCTGCTTTTAAACCTAGGCACTATGTTCCTAAACTCATTGCATTTTCCAGTTCTAGAATTTTGATTCCCTTCTCTTTTTTAATTTTAGTTCTCTGATACAATCCCAATTTAAAATAATTTCCTCCAACGTATTCAGAATAGTTAAAGTCTGATAACTCTATTATCTGGATCACTTGTGGTTCTGTTTCTGTCATTTGTTGTTTATCTTCTTGTTGTTTTTTAAATCATGCTCTCTTGTCGTCTCATGTGCTAATTTTTATTCTATACAGAATACTGTGTTTGAAAAATTGTAGGAGGGATATTTTGAGACTCTGTTATCTTCCTCTGGGGAAGATTTTCATTTGCTTCTGGCAGATGGCTAGAGTACATTATCAATTGAAGATATTCTTAATCTAGTTATAGGGATTGAGAAAATTTGAAACATGATACAGTTGCTGCAAGAGTTGGACTATTTTTGTTTATTTTTACTTCTAGGGTACAGCCAAAGAGCTAGAGGTTTATCAAGGCTTCCCCTTCTTGGAGACTTTGAACTACAACTTTTATTTTTCTGGCTCCTCAAAACTATCAGAATCTCTTCTCAGTAGGGCCAAGTGATGGGGGAGTTGGTATGGCAATATCCTTATAAAAGGGTAACATGAAGGAGCCTTGTGGTGATGGAACTGTTCTGTACCTTGAGTATGGTGGTGATCATATGAATTTACATGTGATAAAATTGCATAAAACTAAACACACATACAAACACAAATGAATGTGTGTAAAATTGGTGAAATCTGAGTAATGGTGGATTATATCCATGTAAGTTTCCCTGTTGTAGTGTTGTTATGTAAGAGGTCATCATTGGTGAGACTGGATGAAGGATACATGGGATCTCTCTGCATTGTTTGTTTTTTTTAATGTGGTAAAATATAACACAAAAGTTACTATTTTAACTATTTTTAGGTGTATAATTCAGTGACATTAAATACATTAATGATGTTGTGCAACCAACATCACTATTCATTTACAGAACTTTTTCATCATCCCAGACAGAAACGCTGTACCCATTAAATAACAGCTCCCTATCTCCTCCCTCTCCCCAGCTCTTGGTTGCCCTTATTCTACTTTCTGTTTCTATGAATTTGCCTATTCTAGGTACCTCATATAAATGGAATCATACAAGATTTTTTCTTTTGTGTCTGGCTTATTTCATTTAGCATAATCTTTTCATGGGTTATCCATGTTGTAACATGTATCAGAATCTCATTCCTTTTAAAGGTTTAATAATATTCCTTGTATGTATATACTACCTTTTGTTTATTCATCTGTTGGGGGACATTTGGGTTGTTTTCAGCTTTTGGCTATTATGAATAATGCTGTTATGAACACTGGTGTACAAGTATCTGTTTGAGTCCTTGTTTTCAGTTCTTTCTTGGCATATACCTAGAAGTGGAACTGCTGGATCATATGATAATTCTATTATATCTAACTGTTTGAGGAACTGCCAGATTGTTTTTAACAGCAGATGCACCATTTTACATTCCCACCAGCAATGCACTAGGGTTCCACTTTCTTCACATTCTCACAAACACTTGTTTTCTGGATTTTTTTGTTTGTTTTGTTTTGTTTTTTGGTTTATAATAGCCATCCTAATGAGTGTGAAGTATTATCTTATTGTCGTTTTGATTTTCATTTCCCTAATGACTAATAATGTTGAGCATCTTTTCCTGTACTTATTGGCTATTTGTATATCTTGGTGAAATGTCTAGTCTAGTCCTTTGCCCATTTTAAAATCAGTTGTTTGCTTTTCTGTATTATTTCTTACAGCTGCTTGTGGGTCTGCAATATATATCTCAAAATTAAAAAGTTTAATAAAAAATTCTTTTATATTTTCTCAGCCTTTCAGCTGCCTGTTCTTAAAAGCAGCTGATGTCCTTAGTGGAAAATCTGCCCCCAATATGTAGTTTCTGTGGGTTTCCTTCTTCCAAATCTATGCCCCGTTGTTCTTCATTACCTTTTTTAAGCTCACCAGCGCCTTCAAATAGCTGTTTTAAACATTTTTGTCCAGTTTTTCTATCTGTTCTCAGGGAAACAGTTGATCCATATTGCCTAACTCACCATTATTGGCACTCTCTTTTTGTTCACCTATGGTTTTGCAAAAGACAAAAATGTTTACATAAATTTAAAAGTAAATTTTTAAAAGCTAATTGTTTATGAAGCTTAAAAATTGCACTAAGTCTTTACTTAGTAAAAACATTTCTGCATGTTATGGAGATGATATGGGCTAGGTATATGGGGGGAAATGGCATAGTTTGTTCCCCATCTTACAATATTTCAAGAGAGGAAGATGTGCTTAAGCCATTCTTACTGTCATAAAAAATACACTTATTTTATTAGGGTCTCCTGCTTAAGCATCATCTCTGCAGAGATGCTGTGTTGGGGGTCCCCAAAACCACTCTTTGTTTTGATGATTCACTAGGAGGGCTCATGGGTCCCAGAATAATCAGAAAAAAAGAAAGGTACATGGGATGAAGTCTGGAGGAAACCAGGTGCGTGCTTTCAAGAGCCCTCTCCCAGGATATGCTTGATTCCTCCAGCAACTCGTTGTGACAACATGTGTGAAATGTTGCCTGCCAGGGGAGCCCACCCAAGCTGGTGGTCCAGGGTGTTTGTTGGGGATCAACACATAACATATATGGCCCCTACATGAGTAATCTCAATTACTGAAGTTCTAGAGCCCCATAGAGAAGGCAGGTGTTCATTATAAATCACGTTGTTAGCATAAACTATAAGAACAAATTAGTACCGCATGCCTCAAGGCCTCAGGCATGCGACCATACTCTTATCAGACTGAACATTCAAAGAGCTCCGTTCCCAGGTGCTGGCCAAGGACGAGTCATGAAAACAGGGCTTTCCTGAGAATGTGCAGGGTTTGAGCAACCCAGTCCTGCTAAGTTAGCCCATTTCCACACAGAGTTCTTCCTGGACCAAACCTGAGGAAGGAAGCACCCATTTTACTCTCTAGTCCCTCACCCTTCAGTGTGTTTCTTATTGGCACTTATCACGATCTGACTTAGAGCTATATAATCATTTATTTATTTGACACTACTTAAGTAACATATATTTCTTATCTATTATCATTCTTTCTCCACTAGAATATAAGGCCAGAGACTGTTTTGTTCACTGTTGTGTTCTCAGTGTCTGAAACAGAGCTTGGCCTATTGTAGGTACTCAACTGATATTTGCTGAGTAAATGAATGAATGAAAATGATCATTTATGCAATTACTTAGAAATGCCAATAATACTGACTGGATCTCAGTTATTGGGACATGCTGTTATTCTATGAATGACAATTTTCTCAACAGTTTATTTCTCTTTCCTGAACAGGTCTATAATTCAGTAGCCAGATCTTTCCCTCGAAGGTTTGTTTTGCCCTTACATGTCAGTTTGAATGCCCCTGAGGGAGAGAACCTCAGCCCCTTGACCTATTCTTCAGCCAGTGCTGTGAAACAGGCTGATGGAAAGGTATGCTATGAATGGACATTAGACTAAGACTTTGATCCTCAGTAGTGTTTCTTCATTCACTAGTAAAGTAGTGTGGCTATGTAGTGTGGCTGTTCTCCACAATGTTTGGTGCCCAGTAAGTTTTATAACATTCAGCTGAGCAGGGTAAGGTCATGGAGCATGGCTTGCAAAAGAGCCACAGAATTCTGGGTGGGAGTGAGCAGTGTATTTACCTATCCCTTTTGTGTTTTGAAACAAATATATGAAACTTTCTAATGGTTGTGGAATGTCTAAGTATTTGAGATAGGAATTGACCATCCCCACCTTTTAGATAATTTGCACTTACATATTATTGTGTAGCTAACAATGTCTCAGCTTTAGTAGAATAAAAGCCCACTTCTATCTCCTATGCCATTTGATAACTTAGTCACAAAACCAGATAATCATTTATATGTTCATACACATGATGAAAAGAGGAACAATTTTAAAAAATGACATAGAACCTCAGTTTTCAAGCCCTGTCACAAACTCTTATAGGTGTTAGCCCCACGCTGACCTACACTGAAAAAAGTAAGAATTAAGCAATCACTACAAATCCTTTTGTGCCCTCATTTAGATTTTGTGCTCTTATGAAAATCTATATCCTGAGGACCTAGAAGAGGAAGGAGGTGTTGAATTTCCCCAGATCAACTATGGCCAATTCAGTGGCAAAAAGTATCAGTTCTTCTATGGCTGTGGCTTTCGGCATTTGGTGGGCGATTCACTGATCAAGGTTGACGTGGTGAACAAGACACTAACGGTAATGAAATTCTCTTTCGTTTTCTGAACTCTTAAAAAACCCATTCTGCCCTTTGAATTAATTTCTGTTTTTTTTTTAAGGTAGGTCTTGAGATTTTTTAATATTTAAACAGCTCAGCCACTTACTTTTATTAAATCTGAGAACCATGGAATCACATAGATTAGGGGTATGTTCCCTCTAGGGAATCTAAATGAACCACAAGCCCAGAGAAACAATTCTATGCTTGATAGTATTTTGAGAGAAATCATGGGACACCTCTATTTCAAGTTGATGGGAAACTATAATTACACCAGTTGTGTTTGATGATAATGGAATCTGCAGCTGCAAAAGCTCCCTCTCCTATATTTAACTCAGTAAGCCTGATTCTTCTACTGTTGGACCATTGCACTGACAGTCAAATTCATGCTGGGACTGACAATAACTATAGAAAGCTTCCAGTTCATAACCAGTCTTTTATCAAATACTTTTTTGGGGACTTACAGGTTTGGAGAGAAGATGGCTTTTATCCCTCAGAACCTGTTTTTGTTCCAGTCCCAGGAGCCAATGAAGAAGATGGTGGGGTTATTCTTTCTGTGGTGATCACTCCCAACCAGGTAAATGTATTTCCGTCATCGTCAGAAAGAGAAATAGCACTGGGCCTTCTGAGGGTTATATTTAGTGATGCTGTTGATGGTTTATTTTGATTCCAATTTGGCACCTTCTCCCTTTTCTTCCTCTCCTTATTATTTGGGTACCCTTTCATCATAATCAGTACTTTATTACTGTTTTAAAGTTCTATTTTAGAACCATAATAATAATTAACATTTGCATAGGAATTTATTTACAAACCTCTTTCATACATATTATCTTATTTAGTCATCAAAACAACTTTGTGGGGTACCATTTTACACGTAGAATTTGTAACTTAAGGAAGTTGAAAGAGACTTGCATCAGATCTCATAGTGGTAAAGCCAGTATTTAAATCCCAAACTTCTGAATTCTAGTCTAATATTTCATACCACCATCTGTGCTGCCAATTTAAATTGAGTGACCCAAGGGACTTCCCTCATGGTCCAGTGGGTAAGACTCTGTGCTCCCAATGCAGGGGACCCGGGTTCCATCCCTGGTTGGGGAACTAGATCCCGCATGCATGCCGCAAATAAAGAGTCTGCATGCCTCAGCGAAGACCCGGTGCAGGCAAAATAAATAAATATTAAAAAAAAACCTAAAAAATAAAATAAATAGAGTGACCCAAAAATCTAATGTGATAGGCCCTGACCTAGTGTCTCAAAAATGTTGATATCTCTTTTTTTTTTTAATATTTATTTATTTATTTGGCTGCACTGGGTCTTAGTTGCAGCACATGGGATCTTTAGTTGTGGCATGCGGGCTCCTAGTTCCCTGACCAGGGATCGAACCTGGGCCCCCTGCACTGGGAGCATGGAGTCTTAAGCACTGGACCACCAGGGAAGTCCCAATAATGTTGATATATAACTTCTTGTCTAGGGCAGTCTTGTGGCAGTAGGTTCACTTTGAGTACCAGCTTTGATCAATTATTACTGGCTACCTGGGGTGTTGGATTCTGAGGCTTTTTAAGGTTTAGATGTGGAAAGTGCTGTGATCAATTAATAATGCCTGCCATGGGCTTAGGAGGACTTTGTCCTCATGCCAGGTACTTGCCACTCCTGTAATTAGACCAGGGCAAATCTCAGTCTGCCTTGCAATGCTACCTTTTGAACAGCTCCAAAGTAACACAAAATGGAGACATTTCATTTTAGAAGAATTTTTATGTCTCTTAGGAGATTGAAAGGGGCAGGTAAAAAGATCCTTAAACCCAAAGAGATCCTATGAAGGTGACTGATATAGAGAACTTATTCTTTGCTCTAGATATGTACTTCTTCAGGTGTAATTTCCTTTTCTGTTCAGTTCAGCATTCTGCAAACATTCAGTGAATGAATAGGCAAAGCACTGTGCTAGATGCTGGGGGTGGACATGAAGATGAGTAATATGTAGTCTCTTAGGAATTTTACAGCCCACTGGAGGACACAGACAGATTTTTTGTAGAAAAAAAATAAGAGAGAATATTCAGTATTGGCTTTCCTTTTCTAGAATGAAAGAAATTTTCTCCTAGTCTTGGATGCCAAGAACTTTGAAGAACTGGGCCGAGCAGAGGTGCCTGTGCAAATGCCTTATGGGTTCCATGGCACCTTCATGACCATCTGATGGAACATCCACAAGGTCTGGGAACTAGGTTTTAAATGAATGTGCTCTGTACAAAAGAGAGAGCAAAGGTGCACCTTACCTTCCAAACCATAGACACCTGGTTTTAAAATTTCTATTAAAAATGGAATTCATGAGATAATTATGGTTTTATATTTTCTTAGGGATCTTCCTTGAAAACATTAAGCAAGTGTTGATACAACCTTTTGAAGAGAGTTTTAAATTTATATTTACTGGATATATCTTATAGGTAATAAGAATACATGAAAGAAAAACTAGACCTGATTATCACCACCAGATAAGTGCGTGACAGAGGTTCCCACACTTGGGAGAAGAAATACAGATAACCATAGCTAGTAGAATACGAATATAGGTCTGAAAAGCCCCTTGTTTTTTCCATTACAGCCGGCCTGTTGCTACTGGTCTTAAGGTACTCACAGAGGATGTCATGCTTGGAGGCTCCTTCTAAACTGGCTATTTCTCTGCTGTCCAGAGCAGATGCCACTGCAGTTGAACCACCAAGTACCACCTCCTACCCTGCCCCCAGCTCAGCCTTGGGAGGCTGTTGTTTTGAGGGATGTTGTTAAAATCAGGCATTTTTTCCTAATCTCCAGGTGTCTAGTTCTTCAGAGAACGATGAAAAGTTGGTAGTTCTTACCATACGACCCAGCAATTCCACTATTGGGCATATACCCTGAGAAAACCATAATTCAAAAAGAGTTGTGGGGCTTCCCTGGTGGCGCAGTGGTTGAGAGTCTGCCTGCTGATGCAGGGGACACGGGTTCATGCCCTGGTCCGGGAAGATCCCACATGCCACGGAGTGGCTGGGCCCGTGAGCCATGGCAGCTGAGCCTGCGCGTCCGGAGCCTGTGCTCCACAACGGGAGAGGGCACAGCAGTGAGAGGCCCGCGAACCACAAAAAAAAAAAAAAAGAGTTGTGTACCAAAATGTTCATTGCAGCTCTATTTACAATAGCCAGGACATGGAAGCAACCTAAGTGTCCATCGACAGATGAATGGATAAAGAAGATGTGGCACACATATACAATGGAATGTTACTCAGTCATAAAAAGAAACGAAATTGAGTTATTTGTGGTGAGGTGGATGGACCTAGAGTCTGTCATACAGAGTGAAGTAAGTCAGAAAGAGAAAAACAAATACTGTATGCTAATATATATATATATATATATATATATATATATATATATATATATATAATCTAAGAAAAAAAAAAGGTTAGGAAGAACCTAGGGGTAAGACGGGAATAAAGACACAGACCTACTAGAGAATGGACTTGAGGATATGGGGAGGCGGAAGGGTAAGCTGTGACAAAGTGAGAGTGGCATGGACATACACACACTACCAAACGTAAAATAGATAGCTAGTGGGAAGCAGCCGCATAGCACAGGGAGATCAGCTTAGTGCTTTGTGACCACCTAGAGGGGTGGGATAGGGAGGGTGGGAGGGAGGGAGATATGGGAACTTATGTATATGTATAACTGATTCACTTTGTTATAAAGCCGAAACTAACACACCATTGTAAAGCAATTATACTCCAATAAAGATGTTAAAAAAAAAAAGTTGGTAGTTCTTCATTTAATTGGGCAACAGGTGGCACTAGAGACCATATAATCTTTGCATGTCTAAACCCCGTTAGTTTTATTTTATTTTGTTTTTGCTGTACACGGGCCTCTCACTGTTGTGGCCTCTCCTGCTGCGGAGCACAGGCTCCGGACACGAAGGCCCAGAGGCCATGGCTCACAGGCCCAGCCGCTCCGCGGCATGTGGGATCCTCCCGGACCAGGGCACGAACCCGCGCCCCCTGCATCAGCAGGCGGACTCTCAACCACCGCGCCACCAGGGAAGCCCAACCCCGTTAGTTTTTACCAACAGCCCAAATCAGCCTAGATCTGTCATTTAAACCTCACGTCAAAATACCGTGTTCCCTTTTCCTTCAGTTATACTCCAAGCCCAGGCCAGTTAAACTGTGCATGTTCCATGTGCATGTTGAATGGTGCTGGAGAAGCCCCCCAAACATGTAGTTTGGGGCAGTGTGAACTCATTAGGCTCACGGCACAGTCCTGGACCAACATAGTCAGTTTCTCTTCAGTTTTCCTTGAGAGTTATTATAAACATCACAAACCCTATTCACCTTAGCAAAGGGTTCCATACATACAAATGCCACATGTCAGGGTTTGCATTGTGGCAATAAAATAAAGGTTCTAAGTTTTGTGTCTGTGTTGGTGAGATACAGAGCAATAGCAATAGGTACGGAATAGAAGATGCCTAAACAGAACTAATATAGCAGATGTGGGAGCGTAGAGGCTGAGATAACCATAAGAACATAAATCCCTTGGTGTTTCACAGAAGTCTTCAAAAAGGCATTGTACTCCCCCAGATCAGACATGGAAGTTTGATCCAGATCTTATTTGGATCTGAAAGGTGAAGAAGACTCCAGTGGACATCTGGGAGGTACATAGGTCTCTCTGATCATGTCTTTCTTCTGTTTATAAACCTTTACTCCATCCTACTACACAGAGAGTAAAGCTCAAACATATAAAGTTTAGCAGTATAAAAATAAGATTTTGACCCAAGGATACCTGAATTCTGCCTTGGCCCTGCCATCTATACGGTTCTTGAAGGAGAAGACAAAAAAGGATCAACAACATTTTATAATCTAGGTGTATATGCCTGGTAATCCAATGCAGAAAGTTCTGGAAATTGAATGAGCATATGACTGAGGCTCAGAGCCTAGGCAGGGCCTCTTCCTTTCCCTAAGTCCAACTCATCACTGGACAGTGTCCAGAGACTCAAGGAAAGGAACTGTGTGGTGCACAAGTGAGGGGAAAAGGGATTAGGGTGCATCCTAGTGACCTTATCTTAGTTACATCTGGAAAGTTACTATTTCCAAATAAAGCCATATTCTGAGGTACTGGGGGTTGGGACTTCAACACATTTAACTTTGGAGGGGACACATTTCAATGCATAACAGGATAACTGAGGGTGAATTTGGTGAGTACCTTTACATAGAATTAGCTTTAATAAAAGAGCAAGAACTCTGCAAATGCAGTAACATATTTTACTAAAGCAAATAACTAAAGCAATTTCTCAGAAATTCTTTCTACCTTTTACCTTTTATTTTATTTTGATTCTTTAAACTGAATTGGGAACAAGGGAAGTGTTTGTGTAACCATTGATGGTTATAGTATTTATCTCTGATGCAGTCAATGCCTGGGAAACATTGTTTATAAGTGATCCTGGGTAAATAATTCACTTATCTGGGTCTGTGTTTTCTTATCTGTAAAGTGAGAGGACTGAACTAGATTTTGAGTTTCCATCTCAAAAATCTCTGGTTTATAATTATTTAAAGTTCATTACAGTCCAATGGGGGAAAGGAGAAAAATATTTGAAAACGTGTGAGGAAGTTTGCTACACATTAATTTAATGCACAACAAACAGCATATATAGCTGGAGACAGGAGACATGTGGGAGAAACCATCATGGGGCTTATATTTCCACCACGCCCATGATTTTATCCCTCCTTTCCAGTGCCTGGAACAGTGCCAGCCACAGTAGGTATTCAGTAATTAATGAAAGAATGAATGTAGGCGAGAAATGCACTGGTGTGTACTGGGAACTATAAGTAGTTTGGCCACTGCTTATGAGTAGATGGCGAGGAAACAAGATCCTTTCACTCTGGAGGTGTCTACATTGGACAGAGAATAGCTAACGTGTGTGTTTTCATGGGTGCATGTGTTTATACTGCAGCAACCCAGAGTGATAAACGGCTCCATGCATGCATATGGATAAGGACAGCTCGAGAGTTTCCCTTTGTAAGAATCTTTACAAATAGTCCAAAGGTAGTATCATTTCTTAAAGCCACGTGGTCCCACACGTGCACTCAAATTTCTGCTCCCTTTAAGCTATAAGTAGGCTGGCCCTGGGACTCGTCGCAGAGTAAGCAGCGACTGGAGGTTTCTACAACCCAGGGCTTTCTAGAAGGGAGTGAGAGGGACCTCATTGAGCAGACGTAAAAATGAAGTACACTAAGACCCCACCCACCTTATTTGACCGCTCTAAGGCGGACCCAGCTCTCTGATCGCTTGCTTTCCCAAGAGATTGAGATAGCAAGAAACGCCTGTTACGGCCTCCAGGCCGGCAGAGGGAGCCCGGTCGCAGGGTGAAGCAGAGAGCACTTCTGCCGGGCGCCGTCCGCACTGCGCAGCCGCGGAGGGAGGCGCGCCCCCCCCCCCCCGCCCCCCCTTCTCAGCCTGGCGGCGGGCCTAGAGCGAGAGGCGCTGGAGGGGACGCGGGCTTGCAAAACCATGAGCGCGGCGGCTTCGGGCCCTGGCCGGCGGGCGCGAGTGTCCCGCCTGGTCTCCTTCAGCGCGACCCATCGGCTCCACAGGTGGGGTGTGCCTACAGTACCAGTGGTGGGGGCAGCACCTTCGAGCTCCGGAGCTGGGTCCCGGGTGCAGGAGGGGTACGGGTGCCCGCTGATGAGAGGGCGGGGGGCGCGGTGCACTCCTGCGGCCACCAGGCTTCGTTGATGACGTCATAACACCCGCGACCGGCGTCTACCAGCCTTCTGGGGATCGATGTGACGTTGAAAGGTGTTGAACTCGCCCAGGTTACACAGTGCCAGGCACATCGTAAACACTCAGTACATGTTAGCTACCCATAGCTAATATAGTTACAGCAAGGCGAGTTTTGTCCACTTTATACCGAAGAGAAAATGAACCCAGATGTTCACTTTCCTGAGAGCAGCAGCGCAGTTGGGATTTGAGCCCAGAGTACTCATACTGCTTCATCGCACTGAAGAGTTGATTTTGAGCAGGGTTTTGCCACTCATTAGCAAGCTCCACTCTCTGAGCATCAGTTTCCTCGTCTGCAAAATGAGGATAATAATTTCTACCTAACAGTATTCACCTATCCATTTATTCCTTGGACAGGTATTTGTTGTCAGGTCTTGTGCTAGGTAACAGGGGTGCAGCAGTGATCAAGACCTGTCACAGTTTTCTATCTGCAGTGTACAAACTGGCCAATTTTGTGGAGAGTACAGTGAGATAATTTTGTGCAAAAGCTTTGTGAACTGTAGTACTCTAAATGTAAGAAGTAGATGAGCAGGAGAAAGGAAAGTAATAAAGAGAGTCTCAAAAAGAAAGGAGTTATTTAATAGGAAGCTCAAACATATGAGAGTGGTAAGGCCTCATTGAAGATGCACAGTTGATTGGACAGGTATATGTATAAAAATCCATTAAGAAAACGGATTTCTGCCTGGAACAACGGCTGAGTATTGTAATTTTAAAATTTAACCTGCTTTGAATACCCCTGAATGGATTGAAGTTATCAGTAGGCAATAGTTGAGGGATAATGA
Source organism: Leucopleurus acutus (assembly GCF_964270905.1). NCBI lineage: Eukaryota > Metazoa > Chordata > Mammalia > Artiodactyla > Delphinidae > Leucopleurus > Leucopleurus acutus. The sequence continues at coordinate 20,784,886 of NC_139151.1, read as the reverse complement.
AGCAAGATTTTAAAGAGAAGATGTGCTAGGTCATGTAATTATTTTTCAGGGGGAATGAGATTTTCAGCCACTTGAGGATAAGCGTCTTTTTCTTTTTTAATCACCATGTGCCCTTGCTTCATTCAGCCTGTGCCTAGTATGTAGTAGGTACTCAGTAAATGTTGAATTGAAAAATGGAAGGGCCTTGAGCAGATCAGTTGTTGAAGTCTTGCTGTGGAACAAGGATGTTGAATTTACTTAAGCTAATTTGTATGGTATAGTAGTCTAATTAGGGGGCATACACTGGTTCCTGACATAAAATTGAGTAATGAAATCAAATTGATTTATGACTCTCCATTTGATGAGCTAAAGAATAGTAAGTTGTGAAGTTTTTCAAAGGCTAGAGCAAACAATAAGCGTAGGGAACAGAGAAGGTATCTGAACATGTATCATGTTGACTTTTTTTTTTTTTTTTTGGTCAGCAAATCTCTGAGTAATGAAGAAAACTTGAAACTGTTTGGGAAATGCAACAACCCAAATGGCCATGGGCACAATTATAAAGGTGAGAGAAAAACTGGTGAAATTTTAGCCCTTTCGGTAGTGATGAAAGAGTGTTCAGCATATACAGTCTAAATGAGTATAAGAAACCTTATGGACAGAACATGAATGCTTTGAGCCTTGAATGAGAAATTAAATGGAAGTTCAAAATGAAAAGATCTGTTTCCTTAGTTGGATGTATCTTAAGTTTTACTATGCAATTGTCTGCTGTTATAGATCAAAACAATGAATGGCTTAAATACTTTTTTCCTTGGCCTTAAGAGTACATGACATTCTTTTGGAACCATGTTTCCTTCTAATTAGGTATTGCTGAGGTCAATGTTAAAATTAGATTGTATTCATTGAGTAAATAATGACTGACAAAGGGAGCATATTGGCTCAAGATATGCGGCATGGCAGGAAAATAGGTTGGGTCTAAAACTTTGACAGTAGTGTTCCAAGAAAGTAATTAATTTACGCAAGGACAAGGGACTTGATTATTTGAGATACAGATGATATCTCACAAAACAGCTATGTAAGCCATAGAGCATCACAGCATATGGTATGATGGAGTAAAAAGACCAGAAAAGATGTCAGAAGTTTGGGATTTCTAGTTTAGTTACTGCCTAACTTACTTGACCTATGATATCTCTCATTCTCCGTTTGCTCACTTATCACATAATACCTAATGGTGTCTGTATGGAGCTGAAAAAAATATGAAAAAGTCATTAATTTGTAGAGCACTCTGATCATCAAGATTTTTCAGAAGTTTCATACAAGTACTTGTTAATTTACAGAGCATTACTATAAACTGTGTTTACATTCACATGAGTAAAGGAATAAGAATTTTAGGCCCAGTAGTAGTTTTGCTTGCTCAGAAAGGTACTTGGACCAGCTCAGTGTGTAGCTGAATTTCTTCCTGTATATTTTCTACTTTTACAGGCAGTGATCAAGCAGCATCTTGATCTTACCTAGTGGAGATTCCTTCCAAGTGCATCATAAACAGAATTTATACCCTTTTTGGCCTTGGCTAAGCACCTCTAAGTTCCTCTGCCTTGGTTGATAAAAAGATCTTAACTAAAAGATGTTCTGGGGGAAAATATAGCTTTGTGGGGTGAGATCTAATAATTTATGTTGGTAACTTGTGTTTGGATGTTACTCTGTTGAAAGTCATGTTTCTTTGTGGTATTTTGTTTTCTTCCCCATAGTTGTGGTGACAGTACATGGAGAGGTACGTGCTGAAAATGTCTCTGGTTTGTGCACATTGCTGGGCCCTCTTTCAGCCAACGTGATGGATTCTGTGTTGAAAAATTCTGTTCAAATCAGTATTGCTTCATTGTTGGTCTTTGTGTATGGTGAGCTGCTGCCATTTCAGGCCTTTCCTCTCCCAAAATGTCCTCTTTAATGTGCTGTATGTGGACAGATAGAAGAGCAGTACAGTGAAAAGGAAGCCTAGAGCACTTGGTGTTTCCATGCTGAGATGGATTGTCTCGGGGATGAAGGCCAATGTGGGGACAATTTCTGCACATTGTGCAGCTTAATAATTTACCAGAGGTTTAAATATGAAGAGCATGTTATAGTAATATTCACCTTTGTTTACTTTTTAGATTGATCCTGTTACAGGAATGGTCATGAATTTGACTGACCTCAAAGAGTATATGGAGGTAATGGCATGTTGGATGCTTATTTTGTGCTGTCTTCTGAATATAATATTTGATGGCCCCCTTTTCACTTCCCCAAGCAAGTATCATCAGAGGTCCTATGACCTGGCAAGTGGAATTGGGTGAGGGAGTGGGGTAGTAGTTGGAGGAACTTCTCTCAATGTTCTCCTAAAGGTGTTTGGATGACTTAATGGAAATTAGTCGTGGTTGTCTTACAATGATAGGAATAAGTGTAGCGTGCTCATCTTGTATTTTTTGTTGGTGTATCCTGATTTTCTCTGTTTAACAAATTCTGCCCTTCTTTCAAGACACAGCTCTCTTCTTGAAACTTTCTACTTCTGTGAATTTTCCTTACACCTTTGATCACAGATTTTAGTACTACCCTGTTTTATTCACTTTAGCTTTATTATAAGCTCACTGGGGCAGTTCATCATAGGGATAACAAAAAAGAGGTTGTTCGGTAAAAGACTTACTGATTATATCATTACAGAATTCTTGGATTGTAAGAGACCTCAGAGGTTATCTAAGCCAACTTCTTCATTCCATAGGTTGAGATTGAGAGATGCTGAACAGTTAACCAACTGACTTGCCCTAGGTCATGTAGTTAGTCCTTTACAAAGTTGAGATTAGATTTTCTTCCATCCACCTTAGTTTTTAAAATGCCTTCATTTCACCTGTTTACTTTGCTTCAGCTTTGCTCCTTATTTTGTTCTAAAATTTGACATTTGTTTCATAAAAATGCTGTTATTAATAATCATTACTTCTTTCATGTTACTTATCTCCCATATATTCAATAAGTATGCCTGCTTTGCATCAGTCTTTGAGCTGAGTACTAGGAATCCAATGATGAATGAGACATAGCTGTTAGCCACAGAGTGCTCACATGACTTTTTAAACTTTCTTTTTTTAAAATTAATTTATTTATTTATGGCTGTGTTGGGTCTTTGTTGCTGCGTGCAGGCTTTCTCTAGTTGCGTCGAGCGGGCGCTACTCTTTGTTGTGGTGTGAGAGCTTCTCACTGTGGTGGCTTCTCTTTGTTGCGGAGCACAGGCTCTGGGCGTGTGGGCTTCAGTAGTTGTGGCATGCGGGCTTTAGAGCACAGGCTCAGTAGCTGTGGTGCATGGGCTTAATTGCTCCACGGCATGTGGGATCTTCCCGGACCAGGGCTCGAACCCGTGTCCCTTGCATTGGCAGGCGGATTCTTAATCACTGCGCCATCAGGGAAGCTCTCACGTGACTTTTTATAGCAGGTAAAGAATAGTAAGTGCTCAATAAGTGTTGCTTGAATAAATGAATAGGAGAATGAGTGAATGAACAAACAGTACTGTGCTCAAAGTACTGTAGGAAAGCTGTAAAGTCAGAGTGCTTACATTTACTGGTGACATAAAAAAATATATATATATACACACACACACATGCACACACACATGCGCACGCGCATGCGCGCACACACAAATACAAGACAACAACTTGAGAAATATAAGAGGCACCCCAAGCAGGCATACAGTTAAATACTAAAGGAGAGGTTCTCTACACTTTTTCCCCATATTTGCATACCTGAAGGATACCACACACCACACACTTTAGTACTTTTACATGAGTAAAAGTGGCTGATCATGGCATACAGAGTCAAATTAGAAGGAGCCCTGTAGAAGAGGCTTCAATGGAAAAGTTGAGATCTGAACTGGAATTTTCAATTAAAACAAAGATTAAACAAAGGTTTATTTTCTTGATATCCATATGGATATCATTTGATTTATTTTAAAAGTTGTTTGGTTTAGAACTTACTTTTTTTAATATGATTCTGATTTTGTTCAGACAGTGATTGCTATTGTTGTCATTAATGTACCTTTCTTGGAACCATACCATATGGAAACTTAGATTGTTTCACAAATGCTTTTTTTATTGAAATATAGTTGATGAGCAATATTATATAATTTACAGGTGTACAGTATAGTGACTGACAATTTTTAAAGGTTATACTCCATTCATAGTTATTATAAAATATTGGCTATATTCCCCATGTTGTACAATATATTCTTATAGCTTATTTTATACATAATAGTTTGTACCCCTTAATCCCCTACCCCTTTACTGCCCCTCCTCCCTTCCCTCTCCCCACTGGTAACAACTAAGTCTCTTCATCTGAGAGTCTGTTTCTTTCTTGTTATATTCACTAGTTTATTGTATTTTTTAGATTGCTTAGATGTTTTACAATAGCTAAAAGTAAAAATTTACAAAGAATAAGGCAATTATAATTCTTGCCATTGACAAAGAAAAACATTATGTTTAATATTCCTAATACAAGTATTAGGAAGCAATAGTCTTTACATGTTTTTATTTTTTCTTCTAAGAGCCCGAGAGCATTCTTAAATTATACCTTACAGCAGAAATTTAGAACTCCTTACATAATTTTAGTCTCAATCTGCTTTATAAATGTAGTACTCATTGAATGTTTGTCCTAATTAAATTGTGGCATTGTGCTGAAGGTGAGACTGTTAGGGAGAAGTATTTCTAGTAACATTTTGGACAGAATTCAAGAAGTATTAAACTAAATTCTGAATCACAATGGCTTGTTATGAGAAAGCTCCAGTGAATTCTCTATTTTTTGGTTTCTTACCTCTTTGCATTCAGTAATGAGGATATCCAGTCATTGTGGAGAGCTAGGCCTTACTTTATTTTACAACTTTAAACTTTCTGAGATTGTTTTATAAAACACCGAGGACTTGCAAGTATCGAGTTAGTGACTAAATGATAAGGTAAGGTTTAGAGGCAAAGGTAGGATACTTTGGAATATGAGTCATAAATGGAATTAGTGATGTTTTTCCTTTGTTTTGTCTATAGGAGGCAATTATGAAACCCCTTGATCATAAGAATCTGGATCTGGATGTGCCGTATTTTGCAGATGTTGTAAGGTGAGTGACTATTTTACTTTATGTAAATAGTAAGAAAGAAGAATCGATTTTAACATTTTACTTGATTATTGTGTGATTTCTAAAGTTTTAGTGTAATATCTTTTAAAACTAGAATTTCTATTCTCTGTAAGTATTAAACATGAAGTTTTGTTTATTTTCCTTTTGATCTTCTTTCCTTTTCTTCTACAGCACGACAGAAAATGTAGCTGTATATATCTGGGAAAACCTCCAGAAATTTCTTCCTATAGGAGTTCTTTATAAAGTAAAAGTATATGAAACTGATAATAATATTGTAGTCTATAAAGGAGAATAACTCTTAGAAGTTAATACTATAGAATGATTTAATTTTTTTCCATATTTGAAGAAGATCTTTATCCCCTTGGACGATTAAGAAGTCATCACATAATTGTTGCATCTCCATATTGAGTTCTGGAGCACTTGATTTATTGGAATCATTGTGAATAAGACCTGTTTTAGACTCAAATCTGTTTTAAAATCAAATTTGTAATGTATTCTGAGTATCATTTAAAGAGTCTTTCATCTATAGATTAAAATCATTTCAGCAAAATGTTTGGTGTAGAATTATATGAAAGCAAAAGAAATCTGTTTTTTCCATTATCTCATTTGTAGTATTCATTTTTTTTCTTGGTATAATGTAAATGGCAAAAATGTTTATAAGACTTACAGTAGGTGAATCTTATAAAAAATAAAATACAGGTGATCACCAAGTCTAGAAACATAGACAACATTCTATTTCTTAGTAGATTGAGCTCCCTTGATCACTTCTAGAATATGCTAAAGGTGCAAGTTTATTCAGTGAAAATTAGTCACAAATCATCTGAGGCAATGCATTGTAAATAGATGTACAAGGACTGATGGGAATGTTGCTTTAATGCACATTGTTCATTGCACATTTGCACAGCTTACTGAACTATGAACTGCTAGTGAGGAATAGCACATTGAACATAATCATGGAAGATCAGTAAACTGCTTATGTATATTTGTCTGTGTTTCCAGACCTTGTGGCTACATGAACAATTTAAACTCAGAAGGCTGAAGAATAATCTCATGTATTAAACCCTGTTAAAATAATCAACATGAAAAGGATATATTACTCTGTTAAGGATCTCTTATATACAGTTTTTCCTAGTTAATTCCACTTTGTTCTGATCACTAAATTTATCTGCTTAGTTGAACTATATTTTTCATCCCTGGTATCTTTTTCTGATGCCTAAATCCACAAGAACGTGTTTTCTTTCTTTGCAAAAAGAACTGTTCTCACTTGTGTTCTCATTTGTATTCTGAACTTCTTAAATATAGGGTTTCATTTTTCTCTCCACATAGCAACTAGTACACAATGGACTCTTAGAATGTTGCTGCCTGAAAATAGTAAAAGGACATGTGTGGTGATTACTATACTAAAAAAATTTTCAAAGGAGTACACTTTTATTTTGGAGAGTTATTAACTACAGGAATTTTATGGTAAATTTTGACAATAATACAATGCCCACTTGATTAAATTTAAATGTGTTTTAGTTATCAACACAATTTTTATGTTACTTATTCATGTATATTTTGTATTGATTACTTGAAAGGCAGGATAGCTATAATTTACTAAGGCACTTTATGTTTTAATTCCCACAGCTTCCATGCAAGGTATTATTCCCACTTTACAGATGAGAAAATTAAAATTGAACTGAGTTTAAGCTACTTGCCTAAGCTCACTCAGCAAATTAATAGCAAACTGAGTGTTTGATACTCAGTCTGACTCCCAAGCACACACTTTTTTTTAAGGAATTCTAATAATTTACTTGGCTCTCGTCTAAAATTGTTAATAAATTCCCTTTGATACACCCCAGTAACACTTCCTATATCTCTTTTTCTCTCCTTTTCAATTTTCTGTAAACCCACATTATTCTGGAGCCTCTTATTTACAAACCACACTCCAATACAGTTCCCCTTTTCTCAACTGGTTTGCATTTCTGTCCATGCCTCTTTGTCACTTATTTATTTATTTACTTTTTGGGCTGTATTGGGTCTTTGTTGCTGCGGGTGGCTTTCTCTAGTTGTGGCAAGCGGGGGCTACTGTTTGTTGCGGTGTGTGGGCTTCTCATTGTGGTGGCTTCTCTTGTTGAGGAGCACGGGCTCTAGGTGCGTGGGCTTCAGTAGTTGTGGCATGAGGGCTCTAGAGCACAGGCTCAGCAGTTGTGGCTCACAGACTTAGTTGCTCCGCAGCATGTGGGATCTTCCCGACCAGGGCTCTAATCAGTGTCCCCTGTATTGGCAGGCGGATTCCCAGTCACTGCGCCAACAGGGAAGTCCCTGTCACTTATTTTTAAATTACCCTACATCAATTAGCTTTTCTCTTCTTCCCACCTCTTCCTAATCTTGAACTGTGCATCTCAAGAGTCCATCAGTCCATCCTGGTAGAGTGACCTTTTCTCTGGAGGAAAAGATGGGGGGCTCATTTTTTCTCTTTCCCCAGAAGAACAGCTATCCTGAAGTTGAAATGTATATTCTTCTTTTTTTTTTTAAATAGATCGTTATTGGAGTATAATTGCTTCACAATACTGTGTTAGTTTCTGTTGCACAACAAAGCAAATCAGCCATATGCATACACATGTCGCCATATCCCCTCCCTCTTGAGCCTCCCTCCCAGCATCCTCCCTATCCCACCCCTCTAGGTCATCGCAAAGCACTGAGCTGATCTCCCTGTGCTATGCAGCTGCTTCCCACCAGCCAACTATTTTACATTCGGTAGTGTATATAGGTCAATGCTACTCTCTCACTGCACCTCAGCTTCCCCCTCCCACCCCATGTCCTCAAGTCCATTCTCTATGTCTACCTCTTTATTCCTGCCCTGCAACTAGGTTCATCAGTACCATTTCGTTTTTTTCTTTAGATTCCATATATATGCGTTAGCATATGGTATTTGTTTTTCTCTTTCTGACTTACTTTACTCTGTATGACAGATTCTAGGTCCATCCACCTCACTACAGATAACTCAATTTTGTTTCTTTTTATGGCTGAGTAATATTCCATTGTTTATTTGTGCCACATCTTCTTTATCCATTCATCTCTCGATGGACATTTAGATTGGTTTCATGACCTCGCTATTGTAAATAGTGCTGCAGTGAACATTGTGGTACATGTGTCTTTTTCAATTATGGTTTTCTCAGGGTATATGCCCAGTAGTGGGATTGCTGGGTCATATGGTAGTTCTATTTTTAGTTTTTTAAGGAACCTCTGTACTGTTTTCCATAGTAGTTGTATCTGCAACTCATTGTAGTTTTGATTTGCATCTCTCTAATAATTAGTGATGTTGAGCATCTTTTCACGTGCGTCTTGGCCATCTGCATGTCTTCCTTGGTGAAATGTCTATTTAGGTCTTCCACCCATTTTTTTTAGGATTTTAAAAATATTTTATATAATGTTTTTATATATGTCTATTTAATGTATAAACACAGCCTGAATAAGTACTTTACATTAAATTTAACATTTTCTTTAAATAGACAAAATTTTATATAATACAAAGCCATAAACCTTTTTAAAAAGCATTCAGGTATACAGAATTGTATTATGCATAATCCTTGGTTTATGACACACTCTTGCCACTGATCCATTCAGAACCTCTTTTCAGTCTGTTAGCTGGTTATATTTAATAATGTAATAAGCATCTATAAAGCCACAACCCAGTACAAAAACTGAAATCTTGACAACTGACATCTAGTCATATGTACTCCATCCATCCTCCTTTTCCGTCAGCTAGAAGTAACCATCATCCAAAATCTGGGTTCATTATTCCTTTGATTTGCATATATGTATGTATATGTATACGTGTATACAATTTATAGGGAATATATATGCACATATATATTCCTTAAAACTATATATCTTTATATAACATATTTTTTAACTTTTTCACTTTGTAAATAGAACTTTGTACCCTGTAATGTTCTAGACTTAATTACTTAAATATTTTATTTGATACTAATATTATTATTGTTAATATTATTATTATTTGGGCCACACGGCGCAGCATGTGGGATCTTAGTTCCCCAACCAGGGATTGAACCCATGCCCCTGCAGTGGAAGTGTGGAGTCTTAACCATTGGACTGCCAGGGAAGTCCCTATTTGATATAATTAAGCTATGGTTCATTCTTATTGTTGAGTGTAGCTTCCACCCATTTTTTAATTGGATTGTTTGCTTTTTGATATTGAGCTCCATGAGCTGTTTGTACATTTTGGAGACTAATTCTTTGTCTCTTGTTTCATTTGCAAATATTTTCTCCCATTCTGAGGGTTGTCTTTTTGTCTTGTTTATGGTTTCCTTTGCTGTGCAAAAGCTTTTAAGTTCAATGAAGTCCCATTTGTTTATTTTTGTTTTTATTTCTGTTACTCCAGGAGGTGGGTCAAAAAAGATCTTGCTGTGGTTTATGTCAGAGTGTTTTTCCTATGTTTTCCTCTTAAGAGTTTTATAGTGTTTGGCCTTACATTTAAGTCTTTAATCCATTTGAAGTTTATTTTTGCATATGGTGTTAGGGAGTGTTCTAATGTCATTCTCTTACATGTAGCTGTCCAGTTTTCCCAGCACCACTTATTTGAAGAGGCTGTCTTTTCTCCCTTGTATGTTCTTGCCTCCTTTGTCGTAAATTAGGTGCCCATATGTGCGTGGGTTTAGCTCTGGGCATTCTGTCCTGTACCATTGATCTATATTTCTGTTTTTGTGCCAGTACCATACTGTCTTGATTACTGTGGCCTTGTGGTATAGTTTGAAGTTGGGGAGCCTGATTCCTCCAACGCCATTTTTCTTTCCTAATATTGCTTTGGCTATTCAGGGTCTTTTGTGTTTCCATACGAATCGTAAAATTTTTTGTGCTAATTCAATGAAAAATGCCATTGGTAGTTTGATAGGGATTGCATTGAATCTGTAGATTGCTTTGGGTAGTATAGTCATTTTCACAATACTGATTCTTCCAGTCCAAGAGCATGGTATATTTCTCCATCTGTTTATGTCATCTTTGATTTCTTTCATCAGTGTTTTATAGTTTTCTGAGTACAAGTCTTTCACCTCCTTAGGCAGGTTTATTCCTAGGTATTTTATTCTTTTTGTTGCAGTGGTAAATAGGAGTGTTTCCTTAATTTCTCTTTCTGATTTTTCATTGTTGGTGTATAGGAATGCCAGAGATTTCTGTGCATTAATTTTGTACCCTGCAACCTTACCATATTTATTAATTAGTTCTAGTAGTTTTCTGGTGGCATTTTTAGGATTTTCTATGTATAGTATCTTGTTATCAGCAAACAGTGACAGTTTTACTTCTTCTCTTCCAATTTGTATTCCTTTTATTTCTTTTTCTTCTCTGATTGCTGTGGCTAGGACTTCCAAAACTATGTTGAATAAGAGTGGCGAGAGTGGACATCCTTGTCTTGTTGCTGATCTTAGTGGAAATGCTTTCAGTTTTTCACCATTGAGTATGATGCCTGCTGTGGGTTTGTCATATATGGCTTTTGTTATGTTGAGGTATGTTCCCTCTATGCCCATTTCCTGGAGAGTTTTTATCATAAATGGGTGTTGAATTTGTCAAAAGCTTTTTCTGCATCTATTTAGATGATCACATGGTTTTTATTCCTTAATTTGTTAATGTGGTGTATCACATTGATTGATTTGTATATATTGAAGAATCCTTGCATCCCTGGGATAAATCCCACTTGATCATGGTGTATGATCCTTTTAATGTGCTGTTGGATTCTGTTTGCTAGTATTTTGTTTAGGATTTTTGTATCTATGTTCATCAGTGATGTTGGTCTGTAATTTTCTTTTTTTGTGATATCTTTTTCTGGTTTTGGTATCAGGGTGATGATGGCTTCATAGAATGAATTTGGGAGCATTTTTCCCTCTGCAATGTTTTGGAAGAGTTTGAAAAGGATCGGTGTTAACTCTTTGCTAAATGTTTGACAGAATTCACCTGTGAAGCCATCTGGTCCTGGACTTTTGTTTGTTGGAGGGCTTTAATTACGGTTTCATTTTCATTACTTGTGATAGGTCTGTTTATATTTTCTAATTCTTCCTGGTTCAGTCTTGGATAATTGTACCTTTCTAAGAATTTGTCCATTTTTTTGTGGTTGTCCATTTTATGGGCATATAGTTGTTTGTAGTAGTCTCTTATAATCCTTTGTATTTCTGTGGTGTCAGTTGTGATTTCTACTTTTTAAAATTATTATTAGTTTATTTATTTTTGGCTGCGTTGGGTCTTCTTTGCTGTGCGTAGGCTTTCTCTAGTTGGGGAGAGTGGGGGCTACTCTTTGTTGTGGTGCGCGGGCTCCTCATTGTGGTGACTTCTCTTTTTGTGGAGCATGGGCTCTAGGCTTGTGGGTATCAGTAGTTGTGGCATGCGGCCTCAGTAGTTGTGGCTTGTGGGCTCAGTAGTTGTGGCTCGCAGGCTTTAGAGCACAGACTCAGTAGTTGTAGCACGTGGGCTTAGTTGGTCCGCAGCACGTGGGATCTTCCCAGACCAGGGCTCGAGCCCATGTCCTCTGCATTGGCAGGCGGATTCTTAAGCACTGCGCCACCAGGGAAGTCCCGATTTCTCCTCCTTCATTTCTAATTTTATTGATTTGTGTCCTCTCCCTTTTTTTCTTGATGAGTCTCGCTAAGGGTTTATCAATTTTGTTTATCTTATCAAAGAAACAGCTTGTAGTTTTATTGATCTTTGCTATTGTTTTCTTCATTTCTATTTCATTTATTTCTTCTCTGATCTTTTTGATTTCTTTCCTTCTCCTGACTTAGGGTTTTCTTTGTTCTTCTTTCTGTAGTTTCAAGTGTAGGGTTATATGGTTTATTTTTCCTGTGTCTTGAAATGAGATTGTATTGCTATAAACTTCCCTCTTAAAACTGCTTTTGCTGCATCCTATAGGTTTTGGGTTGTCGTGTTTTCATTGTCATTTGTTTCTATGCAGTTTTTGATTTCATCTTTGATTTCTTCAGTGATCTCTTGGTTATTTAGTAGTGCACTGTTTAGCCTCCATGTATTTGTGTTTTTTACAGTTTTTTTCCTGTAATTGATTTCCAGTCTCATAGCACTGTGGTCAGAAAAGATGCTTGATACGATTTCAATTTTCTGAGGCTTGATTTGTGACCCAAGATGTGATCTATCCTGGAGAATGTTCCATGTGCACTTCAGAAGAAAGTGTATTCTGCCACTTTTGGGTGGAATGTTATATAAATATCAATTAAATCTATCTGGTCTATTGTGTCATTTAAAGCTTGTGTTTCCTTATTTATTTTCTGTTTGGATGATCTGTCCATTGGTGTAAGTGAGGTGTTAAAGTCCCTTCTATTATTGTGTTACTGTTGATTTCTCCTTTCATGGTTGTAGCATTTGCCTTATGTATTGAGGTGCTTCTATGTTGGGTGCATAAACATTTTTAATTGTTATATCTTCTTCTTAGATTGATCCTTTGATCATTATGTTGTATCCCTCCTTATCTCTTGTAACAGTCTTTACTTTAAAATAAAAAGTCTATTTTATCTGATACGAGTATTGCTGCTCCAGCTTTCTTTTGATTTCCATTTGCATGGAATATCTTTTTCCATCCCTTCACTTTCAGTCTGTATGTGTCCCTGGGTCTGAAGTGGGTCTCTTGTAGACAGCATATATATGGGTCTTGTTTTTGTATCTGTTCAGCCAGTCTATGTCTTTTGGTTGGGACATTTAATCCATTTACATTCAAGGTTATTATCTATATGTATGTTCTTTTTACCATTTTCTTAATTGTTCTGGGTTTGTTTTTGTGGGTCTTTTTCTCCTCTGTGTTTCCTGCCTTGAGAAGTTTCTTTAGCATTTGTTGTAAAGCTGGTTTGGTGGTGCTGAATTCTCTTAGCTTTTGCTCTTCTGAAAAGCTTTTGAGTTTTCCATCAAATATGAATGAGATCCTTGCTGAGTAGAGTAATCTTGGTTGTAGGTTTTCTCTTTTATCACTTTAAGTATATCCTGCCACTCCCTTCTGGCCTGCAGAGTTTCTGCTGAAAAATCAGCTGATAACCTTATGGGGATTTCTTTGTATGTTATTTTTTGTTTTTCCCTTGCTACTTTTAATACTTTTTCTTTGAATTTAATTTTTGTTAGTTTGATTATGTGTCTTGGTGTGTTTTTCCTAGGATTTATCCTGTATGGGACTCTCTGAGCTTCCTGAACTTGGGTGACTATTTCCTTCCAGATGTTAGGGACGTTTTTGACTATAATCTCTTCAAATATTTTCTCAGACCCTTTCTTTTTCTCTTCTTCTTCTGGGACCCCTATAATTCGAATGTTGGTGCATTTAGTGTTGTCCCAGTGGTCTCTGAGATTGTCTTCAATTCTTTTTATTCTTTTTCCTTTATTCTGCTCCTGAGCGGTTATTTCCACCATTTTGTCTTCTAGCTCACTTATTCCTGCTTCTGCCTCAGTTATTCTGTTATTGATTCCTTCTAGTGTATTTTTCATTTCAGTTATTGTGCTGTTCATCTCTGTTTCTTCTTTAGTTCTTCTAGATCTTTGTTAAACATTTCTTGAATTTTCTCAATCCGTGTCTCCATTCTATTTCCAAGATTCTGGATCATCTTTACTATCATTACTCTGAATTCTTTTTCAGGTAGGTTGCCTACTTCCTCTTCATTTATTTGGTCTTGTAGGTTTTTACCTTGTTCCTTCATCTGTGACATATTTTTTTGCTGTCTCATTTTTTTTTTTTTTTTTTATGAGTGGGACTGTGTTCCTGTCTTACTGGTTGTTTGGCCTGAGGCTTCCAACACTGGAGTTTGTAGGCTATTGAGTAGAGCTGGGTCTTGGTGCTGAGATGAGGAGCTCTATGAGACCTCAGTCTGATGAATATTCCCTGGGGTCTGAGGTTCTCTGTTAATCCAGTGGTTTGGACTCGGAGCTCCCGCTGCAGGAGCTTCGGCCCGACATGTGGCTCGTGAACCAAGATCCTGCAAGCAGCATGGGGCAGCAGGAAAAAAACAAAAGCTAACAATAACATAGGAAACTAAGGGACACGTTAGAAAGAATATAAAAGTAAAAATATAGATGAATCAGCAACTAGAAGGTACAACAGTACCACAATAGTAAAAAAAAAGGAGGAGGGAAAAAAAGTGGGGGGGAAGGACTTGGCTGTGGAGGGCAGGGCCTAAGCAAGGGTGAGGTTTGGGTGGTGGGTGGGGCCTATGCTTAGGACCCACAGGGCTGGAAAAGGCTGTGGGGGTGGGGCTTAGGCTTAATAGAACAGAAGGGGCCCAGGCGTGCCCCCCACCCCTGGCCTCAGAGGATGGGGGACCTCACCTGGGAGCCCAGCAGGCTTCCTGGGCTCAAGTGGGCACGGCAAATGCCCTCCTCTCCTCTCCTGCTCCTCCAGTCTAGGAGGGCCCCTCCCGCCTGCCTCTCTTTTTCTCCCCTAGGCTTCTTTCCTATGCCCCCAAGGACCCACATGACCTGGAGCGGGCTTTGGAGGGCATGGGATTGGCCTGGGAGCTCAGCAGGACCCCTCCCGCCTTCCTCTCCTGGTCTCCCCGGCCTCCCTCCTATGACCCCAAGGACCCACGTGGCATGGAGAGGTCAAGCACAGACTCTTAAAAAAAGGATAGTGTATACATTTCAAGATTTTTTAACACCACATTATGCAGATCTGATATCATATTAGAAAAACATCATTTTTTTAATAGTAACAGGGACACTCCAGGTGTTTGTTGTTCATGAGTTGCTTCAAGAGAACATTTTTGTTCCTACTTGCTCTCCTTAGGAAAGTGAAAATTCTATTTGTGTACCTACTGTCTGTCTGTCTGTTTAGTGAATGAGTGAGTGAGTAGATGAGTGAAGGACCAAAGATAGGATATAGATGATTTCTTCTAAGTCTCCCTAGAACCTGCTATCAGAGACTTTAGTAAGCTCTATTTTATTATTGCTTTACCTTTTGGTTTTTTCACTACTCCGATACCTTGTGGGCAAAATTATTCTAAGAGTATCTGGTAAATAGTACTCAATAATTTTTCACTGATTAAATAAATGAATGGCGTATTGGTAGAAACTGCTAAAATTTTACAGTGTCTTATACATAGTGGACATTTGGGAAATATTTTTAGAATTGAATAACATGAAAAATTTGAGGCTTGAGTTCTAGTCCAAGTGCCATTACTGCTCACTTGTGTCACTTTCATCTCAGAGCCTTAGTTCTCCAAAATGAATGTTGGACAGATGTTTTCTGAAGTTGCTTCTGCCTGTTTTTAGATTTTGTATCTCGATGATTTTAAATACCAAATGAGTAAATATTAATTTAGAGAAGGGAAAAAATTGTTATGGGGTGGTAAGGTTTGGAAAAGCTTAGTGTGGACAAGGTTAGTCCTGAATGGTGTTTAAAGTGATGGGACAGGGAGGGTGTTGGTTTAGAATTCAGGAGAAAAGGGGAGAAAATACTGAAAGGGTAAAATTTCGTAAGTGAGGTTACCAGGGTGGGAGTGTACAAAGTATATTTGGGATATAATGAGTAGATTAATCTTAATAGAATGGTGATGCTGTGTGAGAGAGCCATGGGAAGTTAGCTTGGAAATACAGGATGCAGACAGCCTAGAGAGCCTTAAATATTTGTTTGATTTTTATTCTTTAAGGGTGTTGATGAAAATAATCAATAAACAGTCTATAATAGGAATAGGAAAGAGGTTTATTTGAGCCAAACTGAGGACTATAGTCCAGAAGACAGTCTCTCAGATAACTCTGAGGAACTGCTCAAAGCACAGTTTTGTGTCTTGTCAGAACAAAGAATGTCAAACAAGTCGGGGATACATTCCTTCAACGTTTGAAAAAAACCAGATCAGCATGTACATAGCGAGTCAGTATGGCCTTGGCACCTGAGAACGGAGTCTTATCGAAGGAGTACCAGCATTGGCGTCCCAGGAAGGGAGGCATTTAATCTTTATTTTTAATATGGCTGTTCTTTACACTTCTGGTCACCATGCCCTTTTCCTTTAATAATTAAAGCAGATGGACAGTGCAGGTTTGGTAAGCCACAAACAGTCTATTTTAGTTAGCAATAACATTTGAGTTAACTCATGTATAAGCCAGAATGACTTCCCCATACCTCAATATGTGAAATTTTTTTTTTTTTACCCAGGGGTAAGGAGCTGTTGAAGTTTTATTTGCTTGCTTTTTAAGGAAGATAGCCAGCTGCACAAAGGGAAGCAAAGAAACCAGTTGCGAAGTCATTATAGGAATCTAGACAGGAGGTGACGGTGTCATGCGTGTGGTGGCGGCAGTGAAGATAGAGTGATGGGAAGGGAAATGGAGCTGATGTCACGCGGCCCTTGCTGTGGTGTCAGGCATTTTGCTGATACTTTTTATGTTACATCACTTTATCCTTATAACCACTCTGCGGGGTGAGCATACTACTTACCTACTGCTGCATGACACATTATTCCAAACGTAGGGGCTTAAAACAGCATTTATTAAACATTTATTACATGAATGTTTACATTTATTACATATATTAAACATTTATTATTTCACATTTTTAATGTGCCAGAAATCTGGATGTGGCGTAGCTAGGACCTCTGGCTTAGAGTCGCTCACAAGGCCGCAGGCATCTCAAGGCTTGACTGGGAAGGATCAGCCTCCTTGCTCACTTGTGTGGTTGATAGCAAGATTCAGTTCCTCGCTGGTTGTTGGACTTAGGCCTCCATTCCTGCCTTCCTTTCTTGCCATGTAGGCCTTTTCATAGAGCAGCTTCCTTCATCAGAGTGAGCGAGGGAGAGTGCCAATGAGAGTGAGAGGAGGGGGGCGAGGAGGGAGGGAGAAAAGTGGGGTGTGTGTGAGTGAGAACATGAGCGTTAGCAGGATGGAAGCCACAGTCTGGTAACCTAATCACTTTTCTGTTTGTTGTTCCTTAGAAGCAAGTCACCAGATCCGTCCCACACTCAAGGGGAGGGGATTAAACATATTCTAGTGTGTAAAGTGATATGGAGAATAGCAGGAGATGAGGCTGGAGAGGTAGGCAGGGAGTGTGTAGCATATGCCCTTTCTGACCCCAGGGGAGTAAAGCACATTTCATTTTGCAAGAGTGAAAAAGATCTATGATAAGTGTCCGTTTTGTTTTTTAAACTGCAAACTTTTACATTCCTCCTGGAAATGGAATTATCTTAAAGACGGGAAACAGATTGTGCTCATTTTGCTTTTGTTATGTCTGGGATATTTCTAGCCTCCCTTGCACATAGAAAAATCATTGTTAGTTTCACGCAATTTAACTTTATAACAAGATTCTGTTGCAAGACAGACATTTTGGAAAATGCCCCAGATAAACACTATCTCTGCATAGCTACTGAGAGAACTGCTATCACCATAAAAGAAAAGTAGGGGAAAGTGATTCTTGCACTGGAAGATTTTCAAAGCAGCAGTTATGCTTTCATCAGTTAGTTTGCTTCCTTCAAAATCCACCCACCCACTCCTACCAGTATTCTGTCACCATCTAGACAGAAGTATTAATCATTAAAAAAGAGAATTAGAATTCCTTTCCCTTTTCTTTCCTGGTTGTTGGCTAAAGAAGTGACATCTCAGGCATGTATTCTTAAAGATGCCCAAGAAACAAGTCATCGGTACTTAAGCCCAAGTTCACCCTCATACAACCAGTTTACTAGTCAATGAAAATTCCCAATTTAGTATGATAAGAAGTATGAACTAAGTTTAAAAACCCTTTTTTACTTTTCACAAATATCTTAATAAATGTGAGTGCTATGGCTGGGGACAACCTGAAGAAATAGAACTAGTGTTGGCCTTTACCTTTTAAAGTTTTTATTTGCACAGATAGAACCACATATGGGTGGTTGGGTGTCTTGTGGACATCTCAAACTTAACACTTCCAAAACTGAATTTCTGATTTCTCCTTCAGAATCTTCTTTTACTAGTTCCCTAAAAATACTCATGGGAATGAGTATGGACCACCATCCATTCATTTTTTTCAAGCCAGAAATCTGGAAGTTGTCCTTGATTCCCACTCCCCCTTTTCACTTCTTACCTCCAATCTATCAGAAAGTTCTACCTCTAAATAAACAATGATTTTTGCCTCTCTCTCTCTCCATTTCCAATGTCACCACGGCAGTCCGGATTGCCACCATTTGTTTGCCTGGATTACTGACATGGCCTCTTAACTGGTGTCCTGCTCTACTTTGGTTCTCTTCCACACTGTCATCCCCCTCATCCCCCATCCTTGAGAGCTTCCTCTTGTTTTTAAAATACAATCCAAACTCCTGACATTGGCCTGCCAAGCCCCTTATGATCCAGTCACTGCCTACTTCCCCAGCCTTAAAATGATCACTGTGTTTTTGTCACATTGGCCTTTGCTCATCCTAATGAACACTCACTTCATTCGTGCCTCAGGATCTTTTTTTTTTTTTTGTAAGCGAGAGAAAAACTTATTAATTGCAGCAAGTAGGGAGAACACCGGGGATCTTTCCCAAAGCAGTGTCTCTCAGGATCTTTGTGTTTACTTCCCTTCTGCCTAGAATGCTGCCCCAACCATTGCCCCTGGCCCATTCCTCATTCCTTTCATAAAACCTAATTGTTCTTCAGATCCCACCCTAAATATCACCCTCTTGAAGGCTTCCTTGGTCACCCTGTATAGGTAGAAATCCTCTGTTATTTTCTATCATAATACCTATACAGTGCCCTTTCTTGCAGTTTTAAAATTACATATATGTTTCCTTTTGTCTTATTTATTTGCTTGTTAGTTTATTGTCTGTACTCACCTCGAGGATGTCAACTTCATGAGGGCCAGAGCCCTGTCTTATTCATTGTTTCCCCAGGACCTAGCCTAGTGCCTCCTACAGAGCAGGTGCTGAATAATTATTGCATGTATGAAAGTGCCCGAAAGTAAAGAACTGGTTGAAACTGGTTTGGTAAAAATTTTGAGATTTAACACCAAAACGTCTTTTTTTAATTGAAGTGTAGTTGATTTACAATGTTTAACACCAAACTTTAAAGTATACTTCAGATAGGTGTTATTTTTTACATGCTTCAGCTTAGAGAACAACCACTGCAATATGAAATAAAATCCCGTCTTCCTCCAAACTTGTTCGTCTGGCTAACTTTATCTTCGTGGGGATTTTCCATTTCCATTTGTGGGTAAAATTTGTCTTAGTCCTCAACTACTAATTTAAGCACAGATAAGCTAGAATTCTGAATCACGGGTCTTTTAGTAAATTGCTGTCCTTATGACCCACCATCATTTGTTAGCAGCGCTCACTCAGGGGCTCACTAAGGTACTCCCTTTATGGCAGGACAGACAATGAAGATTGGTGGGTAGTTCCTGTCCCAGCTTGTGGAGAGTGGATTTACCCCAGGCAGAGAGGCCTCAGCTGGTCTTGCAAAGAATGCCTTTTATCATTCCGTCTGTTTAGCCCCTAGGAGCAGGGTTCCTTGTAGAGAGTAGATCTAACAGATCGGTGGCAACACTGAGGCAATATGTGTTTTTCAGCAAACTAGGGCTCAATTTGTTGCCATAATAACTTTCAGTAATTCCCAAAGAACTAGGGGGAACGTCAAGGTTCCTTTCTTGAAGGAGAAAACTGTTTAGAAAAGAAAAAATGCAGCCTAACCAGGTGTGGGGTGTGACGTCTTCCACCTTCATTTGAAGTTGTGTTGATGTCTGTGTAGTTAACTAACAGGTTTTTGGCGTTTATTGGCTTATTGTAAATTAGCATTATGTCAGTCACAATGTGTCCAGTATCTCAGTCATCAGGCCCTTTAAGGTAGGAGTCAGCTCCAGTTTACTAAAAGGAATCTGGGGTTTCAGTAGATTGAGAGCTGGGATTTGAACCTAGGTTTGTGTGGCTTAAAAAAAAAAAAAAAGAAAAAAAACCCGACTCAACAATTATAATAACTATTTCAAAAAATATCCCAAGCTCTTTAAATATGCTTTGTCTACACATTTTATTTTCGCCAAAGTCTTTTTGAGTTTGTTGGACTCAAGCATCTGAGCCTGAAGTTATTTTTACATATAGGTTATATATGTATGCATCGATAAATAAGCAGGTATTTTTGCATATGTTACATTATTTCCCGGTTATATTAGGTATATACATTTAACTTTATCTATATATGGATATAACTTACATAAAAGCAGGGTGGGATGGTACATATGTCCTGGTTTCACTGCTGTGCCACATTCAGAGAAATACAGTCCAGCAATCAGAATTAAAATAATTCTGATATTCTCTTGTATCTCTTGAACGACATTGCCAGAACTGGTTTGTAACCAAGAGTAGTGCTTGGGAAACCCCTTGCCTCTCCTTTCAGTCCACAGAGGCTCCAAAGCTTCTTTCTATCTCAGCCCACACAATACTCAAGCCAAACTTTGCCTTTGCTTCCTCTTCTCCCACCCTCTCCCTTGTCCCAGCTCTCTATTATGTAGAATAATTTAACCCCTTTACTCATTATTTAGATTCTTTACGAGAGAGCCTAGGAGCTGACCCAGAAAGCCAGAAGGCATTCTACTTAGAATCCTGAGGGGTGGAGGTGAAGGTGGGGCTGGAGGGAGAAAGACCGTGAAAAGTCAGACATTAGCCATTTCTTACAACAGTTACAAATGAGAAATTTTAGTCCTTGTTAGGGCACCATTTTATTTGTATATATTTATATTATATATATATATATATATATATAGTATTGAAATGCTTGGCTTACTTGTACATCAGTGTATCGTTCGTGGTGCCTTTTTAAGGCATTAAATAATTATATAGTGTTTAACTTTGTGCCAGGTGCTGTTCTGGGTGCTTTATATATATTAACTGATTTAATTTCTACAACAGCCAATAGGTAGCTACTATTTTTCTCCCTATTTTACAAATGAAGAAACCAAGGTACACAGAAGTTAAGTAACTTATACGAGGTCTTATACCTTATAAGGTAACTTATAAGGGGTAAAATAAAATGAAATTGAACCCTGCAGTCTGGCTTCAGAATTTATCCTTTAAGACAATTGCCAAAACTACCTCTCATGAAATAATAAAGTTTACTGAAAGTTTTCAACACTTACTTTAAAAAATAACTTGGGGGTTGATAGACCATAAGATACTGTCTACATTTTCTCCCTGGTCTGAGTCTTTTTCTTGCTCTGAATGGTCGGTATTGTAGTTGGACTACAATACCAGGTATTGTGTTGACCAGGTCTGGAAACTTTCTGGTGTGTGAAAAATCTTTGAGGTAACGGGATTTGGAAGACATTAATTTTCTTTTCTACTTTCTCAGAATGAATTATCACTTCCCTTACAATGGGTAGGCAGTTGCTGTTTCTGACACAGAATAGGAATGCATTGAATTTACAAAACACGAAGCTGCAAACAAGAAAACCCACAAGTGGAAGAACAAGATTGGGCAAGGGAGTATGGGAGCGATAAATAGTCTGTCTCTTGTCTGTGCATGAGGTGCATGCAGGCTGTGGGCCTCCTTGCCATTGCTTGTGTGCCTTTTTTTTTGTTTTGGTCTATCACTTCCCATTAGTCAAGATCAGGATTAGCTGTCCCTGAGACTGTGAAGCTACATACTTCTTTAGCCCTTTATTCTTCTTCTGCTACTCACTGCGCTTGCCACTTACTGGATTCACTTAAGGAGTGACCAAGGATGGCAAATATTTGGAGCCTGTTCTGCTTCAATTCCTGCCTCCTGAGCCCAAGGAAGATATCACTAATTGAATATGAAGTATTTTTGAACCTGGATTTTGCTTCGGAATCCTTCTCAACAGTGCCCTTAGGGTGTCCTGGTTAAAGTGCAGGCTCTAAAGTGGTACAGACCACTCTTCAAAACCCACTAGCTTCACTGTGTATACATTGATTGACTTTGGGCAAATTATTTCTCTCTCTCTGCCTGAGTGTCATCCTCTGTAAAATGGCTATATCTCATAGGGTTGTTGTGAGGATTAAGTGAGATGACGCATATAAAGTGCTGAGTATAGCGCCTGGCAGATACCTATAGTGGCTACCAAGTGACATCACAGAAAATTGCGGAGTCAGGAGTGCCAAGAATTGGTCCCTCCACTGAAGCAG
Organism: Leucopleurus acutus; assembly: GCF_964270905.1. Classification (NCBI taxonomy): domain Eukaryota; kingdom Metazoa; phylum Chordata; class Mammalia; order Artiodactyla; family Delphinidae; genus Leucopleurus; species Leucopleurus acutus. The sequence goes on along the minus strand of NC_139151.1, from coordinate 20,762,737 downwards.
CCAGTAAACTGGCAAAATCTGTCAGGGTCAACTTGTTCCGAACTCTAGACTCTAATAAAAAAAAACAAACTTGTAGTTGTTAGGGGAATGCTTAATGAGGAAAGAGGCTGCTAAATTTTGACATACATGAAAATCTGTCAGGTCACTGGCTGACCACTGAGAGAACAGAAGAGAGACTTCAGTGACCACTTTCAACGAGGAACGCAGTCGTTGCAAAACTAGTTTAGAAAAGTTACTAGACAAATGGATGATTGCAGCCCTCAACAAGCAACAACAGCATACCCTGATGAGAAGGGAGAATATGATTTCCAGAGTCACCATTATAATATTGAAAATGTTAAGTTTTCAACAAAAATTAGACATACAAAATAGGAAAGTATGGCCTATTCACAGGGAGAAAGAAGAAATTGACAGAAACTATCCCTGAGGAAGGCCAGCTGCAAGTTGGCATCCAGTCACTGAATGTTGGCATACTGGAATTTAGCATAACTATTAAAAGAAAACGCAGTTGCTTATTACGGGAAATACCATACTTACTTTTGGTTTTATATTGTATTATGAGTATTATAAATATTTTGCCCATTTCTCTTAGTGGAAGTTACCATTAGGGGAAAAATGACCAGTTTGCACCTGAGAAAAATTAAAATTGAGAAAATTTTACTTTTATATCTGGCCTTAAAATATACACACTCGCACCATCCCACTGATTTAAAAAAAAATTTTTATTGGAGTATAGTTGATTTACAATTTTATGTTAGTTTCAGGTGTACGGCAAAGTGAATCAGTTTTACATATACATATATCCACTCTTTTTTAGATTCTTTTCCCATATAGGCCATTACAGAGCACTGAGTAGTGTTCCCTGTGCTATACAGTAGGTCCTTATTAGTTACCTATTTTATATCCATTGATTTTTAAATGCTCACATAAATGAATAAAATTAGATGACATTTTCTGTATTTTAAGTTAATCACTCATTAAAGACATATTTGAATTTAACACATTCATTATTCTTGCTTGAAGCATAGCGTATTTGGTATGACAGAAAATAATGCCTTTATACCATAATCTTTCCCTATCCTTGGCTACTCAGACATGGTACATTCTTATTTTCTTTCCCTTCAAATACTACTGGCGTTGCATCTAAACAAAAGTTTAGACTGACTGTGGAATTGGCTGTCAACATGTTAAATTAAGAGCCAGAATTCCAAGTTACACCCAGACCAGGTTACAAAAAGCCTAATTTGTGTCCTGAGAGATCCAGTTGAACAGCAGTGAGCAGACTGGCTACCCTCCACTAAGTGACCCTCAGGTCTCCGTTTGGGTCTGAAGCAGTGGCAGTAGAGTTGTACCCTGAGAACGCAGAGTCTTCATTCACACAGGTCAGAGCCCTGTCTTGGGACTGAACATAGAAGGATGCAGTGGAGGCAGAAGCAATTGTTCCCCCAGCTTCCTTCTAGAAGAGGAGTTTGCTGGTGAGAAAGACGAGCAGGATCTGAATGGCATCTCTCATGGGGCTGAGGAAGGCTCTGTTGGCCAAACTTTTGGCTGTGGTTTGGGTTGTGGTTAACTTGTGGGTTGTGGTTATTTTGTGGATTGTGGTTAGTTCCTGGGTCGGGGTTGTGGTTAGTTTGTGGGTCAGGGTTGTGGTTAGTTTGTGGGTCGGGGTTGTGGCTAGTTTGTGGGTCAGGGTTGTGGTTAGTTTGTGGGTCGGGGTTGTGGCTAGTTTGTGGGTCGGGGTTGTGGTTAGTTTGTGGGTCGGGGTTGTGGCTAGTTTGTGGGTCGGGGTTGTGTTTAGTTTGTGGATCGGGCTTGTGTTTAGTTTGTGGATCGGGCTTGTGGTTAGTTTGTGGGTCGGGGTTGTGGTTAGCTTGTGGGTTGGGATTGGGGTTGTGGCTGTGGTTGGCTTGATTGTGGAGATCTTGGTGGTCAAGTCTGAGGTTGTCCCTGGAAAAAAAAATGGCATCAGGATCTCTTTTGGGTGGCGAGTAGGCACTAGAGAAATGAGGCTAATGTGATGGAATGCTGGAGCCAGAGTTCATGGGCAGAATTCAGTGAACACTTCACAAGGGCCAAGTGTATTTAGAGGAGGGGAAATTAGGGGTACAGAATGTTAACAAAAAATAAGAAACACTCTGACCTTAAGACCTATGGAAGAAGGAATTTATACTGAACTTACATAACTATTGAATTTGCTGTTGGGAAGGTAGTCTGCCTTCAAATGTCCTCATGTCCTTAATATTATATTTGCTCAATCAGTGCAAATATGATCCAGAGTGGTACAATTTTATTTTATTATTTTTGCTAATTTCAAAGTTTCCATGTAAAGGTTATAAGAACTAGACACCATCCAGACTTGAGGATGGCTGACTCGGCTTTAAAGGAAGTGGAAGGAGGCCCTGTCCAAATGCTTGAATCCCTTTTTGTGGTGTCTGAGGCATTGGTCATTTTCACAGGCATTGATCTGACCACACGTTGGTTCTCTGAGGTTGCTTTGCAGAGAAGCAGAGAAAGCCAGGCCTACACCCCTGGGCGGTTGTCTGATCCTGAAAAACTGGAGCTTGGCAATGATACTTCCAAGGATCTGAGTGAACCACAGAGGGGACTATAAGGACGAAGAAGGGAAATGCAAAGCAGTTTGCGCAGACCTGTACATTCTGCCCACTTGCAGGGTGCCTTCCAGCTCTGTGGCATTGTCTTATCTCATTTAGCATTTCCTCAGGGCAAATGTTTCTCTAGGACACCACTGAGCCCAAAGTCTGAACAGAACCGCTTTCTTCTCCTTTTTTAAAATCCGGATTTTATTAGCATGGAGCTAAGGAGTCCTGACTAGAGACAAACTTTTTTTTTTTTTTTTCCTTTCCTAGCATGTATACGAGTGTTCATTTCAAAAATGTCCTGGAGAAAGAAAATAACATCCCAAACTTTTCACAGAGGGGAAACCACCAAGGAAACAGTTAAGGCTTTCATATAATAGTTTCATTAGGCATAATCACTTTAATATTTGTTGTTGAAGATAGATATGCCTTTGATCACATTTGCAATGCTTGACTGACCCGAAAATGGGCAGTGTACTAGATGCATTTCAGTGTTTGGGGGCTCACGAGGAAGACCTGTTATCTGGACACTGAGAAAGACTAATATTACTTGTTCTTGGTTGAAGCTTGTATTTAAAAACTTCATTTAAAAAAAAAGATTGTCTTTCTAGTTTTAAAGTAAGTTTAAGAAAAGTCAAGAAAAGTATAAGATGTGGAATTTGAGTCCTCGTTTTGCCATTTACTTTCTGTGTGGCCTTGGGCAAATTACCTATCTTCTCTGAACCTCAGTTTCTTGAATTTGTTTTTGCTTGCGAGAGAGAGATAAGAGAGAAGGAAGGGTGCAGAGAAGGGAGAAGGGCAGGGAGCCTCAGAATGGTTTGACGTTGAGGACTACAGCCTGGGAAAGGCCAGTGGAAATTCCTGGTGGTTGTGCTGGAGGCCAGAGGCCACTCTGAGAACTAATGAAATTATTGGTTTTCTATGCTATCAACCCTGCTTTGTGCAAATCTCCCTTCTCATCCCTTAAACCCTTCGGTAAAGTCTGCTATACCAATGAAGGCTCTGTGTGAGGTGGTAGTCTTGTGAAAATTGAGGAAGGAACCAACTTCCATATCCATGTCTCTGTGGTGTTGAATGGAAACAGCTCTTAAGGAAGCCGGCGTCTGGAGCCACAAGTGACCATGAGAACCGAAGGCCCCTTGGAATTGGCTTTTGTTTTCCACAGGGCACAGGATAAGGGGTTGAGCTAATCTTATGTAGACCTCAGGGTGCTGGGAGACTCAACTGGTACCTGGGTAACGCATGATTAGAAGACGTTTTTCTAGGGCACCCACAAGATAATTTTCCGGGCCAATGGATTTCACTGCCAGATATGTAAATAGACTGCAGAGGAACTTACCATTTCTTCTCAGTATCTTAAAAGAAACTCTAGCCACGTTGTGGAAATCGACTGTGAAGACTCTGTGGAGGGAAAATTGATGAGAGATAATGGTGGGGAATTCACAAGCTCAGCTCACATTACTGCCTTCCCAGGGGACCCCAACTTCTTAGTTTCTTTTGTGCTTAAATTCTTTACAGCACAAGTAGCAGATCATTCAGTACTGGTCTGCTGTATACTGTCTTGACCAAGATCTTCCACAGTTTTGCTCCAGACAAGATCATGTCCATCCCTCTCCCCCACCAACACCAGCACCCTGGATTCCCCACAGGCTGGTATACACGGCTGGTCTTTGTTCAGGCTAGTCTTTCTGCTTGTAATACCAGTCCCGGGCACATCTGCCCACAGACTCGACAGTAGCCTCTATGAAATTGTTTCTCCTGGTTGTCATGGACCCAGACAGAGCTCCATCAGAGAGACATGCATGCCCCTCTACTACACTGCCTTGCTGTGAGCCTCTCCCCCGACTGGAGGGCCAGCTCTTCGAGGGCAAGTTCTTTTGTCAACAACGCCTGACACGTAGCGTCATAGGTGCTTAATGTTCATTAAATGACCTGTACAGCTTGGTCTGTTGTTCTGATATCATTGGGTCCATTATTATATCAGTCTCTTGTTCATACATTGAACAATTAATGAGAGTGAAGTACATGCCAGTCACTGTGCTTACTGCTGAGGGAACAGTGGTGAACACAGCAGGCGTGGTTCTTACCCTGGAGACTTTAACCGAATAGTCAACTGACAAGTAAGTGATTGCAACGAAGCAGTGGCAGTGATGAGAGTGAGTAAACAGGGAGCGGAACTTGATCTGGGGGTTCAGGGAGTGCTTTCTGAGGAAGTGCTGTGTAACCTCAATAATTATTTCTGTATAGGCCCTGCCTCCCAACCCACACTGTAAAGTTCGGTGGGCAGGAACCTCTTCATGTTGCCTTTTGTGCGCTACTCAGCGTAGTGGGCTTCCCCCATCATATGTGCTGCTCCCCTCCCCTTGTCAGCCTCGCTGATCAAGGCTGCGTGTGTACATCGTAAACAAGCAGAGAGGCCAGTGCATCACAGCAGGTGCGAGTGAAGAGGGGTCTGGAGACCGCACTGTTGGTGAGAATGTGCTGTTTCCATTGAAGATTGTCACCACCATTTGGTGTTTTATCTGTTGTTGCATGGAGTGTGGAGGCCTTAAGGAGGTGAGATGAAAGGAAAACCATTGCCTCATTAGCCCTGGCCGGCTTCTAAGGAGCTGCTGTCATCGTGAGGCTGGGTTGTAGCACCTCCCTTTGGATTTTAGTCTTGCAGGTCGCTCTGTGGGCATAATAGCACCTCCTCCAGAGCCAGCTAGGTCCAACCAAGCCTGGGCATGGCTGGAGAGGCTGGAGTGACTTGGCAGCATCACCATCACCGCTGTCTACAGAGACTTAGTGGCAGTTCATAGTGGACATGGCCTGATGGTCAGACCTGCCCTTTCAGTACAAAATGGCAGTCTGAAAGTGTAAGGACCTCTCAACATTTGGTTCTTAAAGTGAACTTGAAAATAAATCCCTAGCTGGGAGGGAAGTTTTTTGTTAGAGTCCCCAGGTGGCCTCACCTCAGAATCTGAGTGTGTCCATTTTGTGCAACAGGAGGAAGCCGGTTTTACTGTACAATCATCACACTTTCTGCCAGCAAGCCATTTCCAAAATGAATCTATGTTTTAAAAAATGATTCTCTGTGTCATGGTGAAACCGAGTCTCCCTAAAACTGAGATCCCCTGCTGAGTTTATGATTAACCACTCTCAAAAACTTTATTCTCTTTCTTGTCCCACTCCCCACCCCCATTCCCCTTAGGATTGAAGAGTATCAAAGAAACGGGGGGACTGAAACCAAGCAGGACCCTGGGGGCCCGCCCTAGTACAAAAGCCACTCTGTGTCCCCCCATTTCTTGTTTGTAGAAAAAGGCTTTAGTCTCCTAGACCCTCCTCGAGTTCCAAAGAGCAGACTTAAGCAGTTACTAATTAGGGAAGTGAGGGAATGCAGAAACAAAGGAAAGCAGTCAAGAAATAATACTTCAGTGATAAAACAGAGTCCTAGTTCTCCTCAAGGGATACATATAACAATCTGACACATATCTTTGAGTTGTTCTGCAGAAACTAAGACCCCTGCCCAAGTGGAGGATGGTGACTACATGGTGACCACAAGCACGTAGACCCCAGACTGATTGGAATCAGAAGGTTGATGATTCAGACTCCTGAAGCATCACCCTGTTACCTCACCACCAACAACCAATCAGAAGAAAGTCATGCCCCCTGAAAACTTCACCCCAAATGTGGCCTTTAAAAGACCTTCCCTGAAAGCCATTGGGGAGGCCGGGTCTTCTGTGCATGAGCCACCTGTTCTCCTTGCTTGGTGCCTGCAATAAACGCTGCACTTTCCTTCACCACAACCCGGAGTCAGTAAATTGTCTCTGCTGTTTGGCAGGCGAGTGGACCCAAGTTCAGTTTGGTAACAATGGGGACTGAGTACCCCTCCTCCAGGCTCTTGGCTACTGGCAGCTTCTCTGCACCCCCAGTTTAGCAAGGCCTCCTGGAGGACTGCCCTGGGGGTTGGCAGAGAGGGGAACACTCAGGTGGCCAGATGGTTTCAAGAGGAGTGTCTTTATTTTTAACTGTTTGCTGCTGCTGCCCCCAACCCTGCCTGGCTCTGGAGTACTGTCTGCCCCAGACTAATAGGAATGAATTGGGTGGGAGTAGGAGGGAATATAGAGAATTCGAAGCAAACTGGGTGCCAGGATTCTTTGCTTGACCAAACTTTAGTCAGGCTCTGGAACCTTCTCCTAGGCCCATCTGTGTACTTCCTTATAAAATCCAGTTTTAGCCAGAATCCTCATAAGTCGGTTTAGCAAGAACCTTCCACCCTTGATATCTGATCACCTTTATTATCTGATTGAATTCCTCATCCTCTACTATCCCCCAGGTGATATCGGTTCAGCCTTGGCCTCCCTTAAGCAAGAATCCTGTTAGGTCAGTTTAGCCAGAGCCCCCTTACAGGTCTTGATGTTTCCTCTTAGTGATTTTCCATCCACTGAGCCCTCACCCTGTTCCTGGGCTGTAAATTCCCACTTGCCCATGTTGTATTCAGAGTTGAGACTTGTTCCATACGGAGGTCTCTTTTCTCTTATTGTGATAGTCCTGAATACAATCTGTTTTTGTTCATTCATTCATTAGTTTTGCTTTAACTACTATCCAGCTCTGGTTTTCTTTAACACCAATTCTTTCTGTTTATGTTGAGCATACCTGGTGTGTGTGTGTGTGTGTGTGTGATGTATAAACTTCTACAGATAAAGGTAGGACAAAGAATGGTGAGGCAGAAAAGGAGTACAGCTACTGAATTATCCACATCATATCTGGATTGCATTTTGAGTCCTCTAAAGTCAGTATAAAACTGTACAAACATAATATGAAATTGTAAAAGCCCAAAGCAAATCATATATGGATAGGTTCTTACTGTAACTCGACTGTAGTTATGTTCATGGAACTAGGAGATACCCATTTTGCCTCGAAGAACTTGCTGTATCGGCTCTTCATGCGGTACAAGACGCTGCTGCTGCAATACTTGTCAGCTTTTTGCCAGGAGCCAATGAGTGAGTTGTCCTGGTCTATTGCTCGCAGGATCACAGAGGTAATATTTTTATTCACAGGAACTGACACTAGGAGGAAATGAGAAGGAAACAATCAGCCGTCTGTGCAGTAAGACAAGAGATGGGGGTCATGAAATCAAAATTAAGTGTGAAAAAAGAAAGTTACAAGTAGTATGTAAATATAGTGTGGTCCCATTTTTGTGAAATAAGTTGAAAAAAGTCTGGAAGGAAATACATGAAGATATTAACTATGAGGATTTCTTGGTTGTGGGGTTATAGATGGTTTTTATTTTCTTCCTAGTTCTTCTTTGTGTTTTCCAAGTTTTCTACAGGAAAAGGTGAACAAAAGAAGACCTGTACTCTGGCCCTGGTTTTGCTACGTATCAGGGATGAGGTCCTGGCTGACTTTTAACCTCTTGAGCCCTGTTCCTTTCTGCCAGATGAGAGTTCTGCCCTTCTCTCAGGAGGAATGCAGTGTGGGGAGAGAAGGGGTGGATGCATGTGAAAGGGTCAAGCGGACCTCCTGGGAAGTGCTTCCAGAAGTAAGGAACTGTTACTGCCAAGTCAAAGCAAAGCCTATTTCCTGGTTCCAGAAATGCTGATGTTCTTGGTCTTTGTTGTTGAGAGTGAGGGAAGGGGGGGCCTCTGAGACCCAGAGGCCCTAATCCAGGTACCTAGTCCAAGTACCTGCCAAAGCCCCAATCCAAGTACCTCTAAGTAAGCACTTAGGGTTCCGTGACCTCCTCCACTCAGGTGAGTCTCACCTGTTGACCTAGCCCAGCGTGTGCCCACAGGGACCCCACTGACACTTGTTAATTCCACCTGTTATTTTCAGCCTTCTGATGTGTAATAGGGAGGGAATTTCAAGAGACTATTTCAGTTTGTCCGTTTCCTCCCTTAGAAGATCCCTTCTGAACAAATTTCTCAATGCTAGGGTCCTCTCAGCCACCCCAACTTATTTTAAAGGCTTCTCCTTTACAAAATAAAGAAAATTGATCTTGCAGCACAATAGGATTAGACAGTCCTGGATCTGAATCCTAGCCCTAACATTTAAGACCAAGTCACTTCCCCTCCGATCCTTGGTTTCTTTCCTGTTCATTATTCACTCCACAAATATTTATTGAATGCCCGCTTTGCACTAGGGTTGGTTCTAGGTCTGAGGATAATGACATTATCTCTCATTGTATGGAGATCATGATACCTTATCTTGAAAGGTTCCTGGGAGACTGAAGAGAAGAATGTAAAGACTTTAATACTGGTGGGTGTTGGATAAGTTGCCATTGTTATTCTTAGCACGAAACATTTCTCTGTTCTGTTTGTTTTTGCCAGTCAAGGTTGCTGAGCCAGATCCCCCCGCCCTGAGTTGCTCAGCGAGAACCTGACATTTGTCCTAGATGTGTGTGCATGGTGCTGAGGTGGATGGTGATGAGTGACGGTGTCATCCAGTCATCAAGCCTGTCAGCTCTCCCCTGGGCTTGCCTTTGTCCTTTCTTCTGTTTTCCACCCCACTCTCTGGCTTAAATCTGCCTTTCATCCCTCCTAGTTATCTGTATTATCCAGATTCCTGGCCTCCCTCAGGCTTCAGACTGATCAGACTTCCACACTCAACACTTCCATCAGGACACACACCTGTCCAAAACCTTCAAAGTGCTCTTCTAGAGCCTCTAAACGTTTCTGGTTTTATATTTCTGCTTCTGTTGCTTGCAGGACCCAGTGCCTGGCTCTTATGATCCTCATAAGAAGTACATGACACGTAGTAGGCATTCAGTGAGCCTTAGTTCCTCTTCTCCTTTCTCTCTGCTCTACCCGGTGCCTCTGTAAATGCTGTGTTGTCCCTCTCATCCAGCACGTTCCCTTTCAAGGGGTCTTATGGATCATCTTTTGATTCTTCTTTCTTCTGTCTTCCTACTTTCACATGGCTCCTCTGCCACCCCCACCTCCAACCCCGCACCCCTTGCATCTTCACAAGATAGGTTTCTTTTTTTTCCATTTCAACAGCAAAATTCTTCACCGCGTGATGTGTTACCTTAAGTCAGAGGTATGAGACCTGACCATCCAGGTCCTGCTCTGTATACAAGGTCACACACATGCCCTCCTGGTCCTCATCTTGAAGCACAAGATTACCCTCCCTGCCCTGTTTAGGACAAGATCTGCTGCCTGAGGGAGTGGGACATAGGGAGACCCACCACAGCTGAGGCATTTAGTGACAGTCCCCAAGAAAAAATAGAAAAAAGGACTAGCCAGGATGAGTGTGTGAAGGCAGGCCATAGTCATTCTCCTGCTGAAGCCTGGAATCTGTAGAGCATGGGTATAGATATCACCCTGGTGTTCTGTGCAAAATTTGGTTAGAGTTCTAAGAGAGGCAGGATAACATGGTAGATGAGTCAGGCTCTGAAGCTGGACGGCTTGGCTAGACAAAGCAGGACAAATCTTGGCTATTATTTAGGTTCAAATGTTAGCTGTGCAACCTACTAGTGACCTTGGGTAAAACTTTAACTTTCCTGTGCTTCAGTTCTCATCTGTAAAATGGGGAAGATAATAGCATTTACCCTTAGAACAGTACTCAGCACACAGTATGACGTCTTAGCTCTCATTACCTTAACTGAGAGGCGTATAGTCTAGTGGTTAAGAGCAGGGTCTCTGAAGCTAGAATGCTTGGGTTCATGTCCCAGGTCCATCATTTAAGCAGCTCTGTGACCTGAGCAAGTCACTAGCATCTCTACCTCTGTTTTCTCATTGACACACAGGAAATGACAACAGTATCTACCTAGTAAGTCATTGTGAGGACTAAATACATTAGTACATGTAAACAGCCATATTAAATTTGTTGTTATTATGAAAGTTATTCGAGAGCACTTGCCTTGACTTGTAGGTTTGACTGATCCCAAAAGGGATGTCTGTAAAATATTTCTAGGCACCTCAAAGAAAAGCACTGGATTAGGAATGAAAAGACCAAGATTCAAGAGGCAGTTCTGCCACTTATTAGTTGTGAGACCCTGAGCAAGTCATTTAACTTCTCTCAGCTTCAGGCTCCTCATTTATCAGGTGGGATAGTAATACTTTCCCTGTCTAGCTCACTAGATTTTCCACCCACAGACTAAAAGTGAACAGCGTCTCCTGGAGTTGTGCCGTATACAATCATTCATGGTGGCATTGTTTCATCAAGTGGATGGAAAAAGACTACAAACTGTGGTGCAATTTTTAATCCCTTAAAATAATAAAAATGCTCCCCCAATACAGACTGTTTTAAGTAAAAAAAAAAAAAAAAAAAAAGCCCAAATTATTTAAGTGAGAGAACTTGCTGCAGTTGTGCTCTTGCTGGGACTCGGTTAACCTGAGTGTTGGGATGTAATGACTCCCATGGCTCAGGTTCACACAGGGGACATGCAGAAATAGGAAATAGTCCCACCCAACCCATCCTCTCACATGTTCTCATTCTCCCTCTTTCTGCCTCTGTGTCCCAGACGGGTCAAAAACACATGTTTTGTTTGTGTCATTGAGAGCAGGGATGGAGGGGTATGTTCTGCAATTCCGGTTTTATCTACCCTCAGAAAACAGAGGACAGCAGAGAGAATGGCTTCTACTTACCTGTGTAGACTGTATTGCTTTTATAGACGTTTGGGTTGGCATGGATTCCTGAGTAAGTGGCGACAATAACCTTATTGAAGAGCATGCAGTTGCCATTGTGACTTATGCAGCTGGCAGGAGAACACAGCAGTCCAAGGCACAGAAACAGCCCCAGTGGCAGCAGCAGGGACCCGAGGATTACCATGGTCTTGATCTGTTTGGAAACTACTGGGCCTGAAACTGGGTAAGAGCTACAACTCACCTGTTTATATGCTCTGGGGCTGGAACTTCTGGGTGAGGTCATACATGCAAATCTCCTGCCCACTCCTCCCTAAGATGAACGGGCTTCTGGAATTTGGCCCAAGATATCACCAGGAATGAATCTCCTTGTATCTGTCACCATGACCCTTTGCGAATTCCAGTTTTGCTCATGAAGGGGAATGTACTGATCGTGGTTTTATTTTGCCTCTCATTCACCTCAGCATCTGACATTTGAAGGAAGCTGTGAGGAGGGGTTAATACTGGCAAAGTGAAATTCAGAGTTGAGTAATCATCACCTACCTGTCCTGTTTAGGAACTACACTCTTCTCGCTACAGGAAACTCAGGCATTAAAGCACTTTTCTTCATGGAATATTACGTATCCTTTCCAAGTCTCCTTAATCGAACATGTCTCCTGTCCCAGCTCATTTAGCGACTATCATAGAACTAGAAAGACTGTCCTTCTGGATTTATATTTGTTTCTTTGGAAAGAAACAGCTTTGGTTCACCTTGCTTCTGCCTGACACTTTCCTCTATACTACTGTAGCACAAGGAAACTACTGAAAAAAAATCAGAAAATATGTTTTTTTCATACTTCTTCTCTGATTTTAATTCACTCACTGAAGGAGAAAAGAGGAGAGATGTATTCTGTGTGAGTGGAAAGAAAACAAAAAATGTAGAATTGAATCAAAGAGATATTTATAAATGTTTTTTCAGGAGAAGCACTTACAGAATGGTGGAGTGAGGACCTCTGAAAAACCTACTCCTCCAGAAAAGCAATGAGCAAAAACAGTCTAAATCAACTGTTTCAGAACTCTAGAAATTAAGCAAAGACTTGCAACAATTCAAGGAGCATTTGTTTAAGAAAAATGGCTGAATCTCTTTAAACATAGTGAGCATCGAGGCATTTTAACTTGCCCTGTTCCCATCCCTCTTACCCCACCTCTTCAAGTAGCCTTAGAAACCAACAGCCTTGCAACTATGATAGCCATGAAGACCAGCAAACTAGCAACCAATAGGGAGGGGACAGAATGGGCTTGGAGTGCTCCAAAAAGCTTCATTTCCAGAGAATTGTCCCTATATGACCTGTCTGCAAATTGCCTATAAAGCTGAATTCTCAGGGCTTTCAGAACTTTCTCTGCAAACAGCCTTATTGCTAGGGTATTTGTTGAAAATAATCAGTGGGAAGTTTTTAACATTGCAGCTGTCTGAAGCAGTGGTTGCAACTGGGACTAACAAGGAGCTGAGCACAAAATTTAAAAGAAAAAACTGGGACTGAGATGTTGGTTGGGGGCCTTGGAAAGCTCTGACAAATTCCTGGGGATCTAAAAGGTCATCTGCATGTACAGAGCTATGCACATGCCCAGAAAAGATCTGAGAAAGCCCTAATCACTTATCTCTGGCTGACCTTGAGGGTCTATACAAGTAAGAAATGTAGGCAAAGGCTGAGTTGTAAACTGCCTATTTGACCAGTGAAGGCATGCACACAGAGAGGAAGTTGGCAAAGATTGAGAGACTTACTGGTTCAAGACATTTAGGAAATCTCTGTCTATTCATTAGCTGACCACTAAGCTAACTAAGCAGAGACTTCAGTGACCACACATAATAAAGAATACTGACTTTGCAGAATGAATTAATTCAGAAAAGCTGCTAAATAAACAGCAGCAGCAGCAGCAGCAACAACAAATAATAACTAATGCGAACTACAACAAACCCTGGGAAGGAGGGGAATCTGGTGTGCATAATGGTCAATGGTCACATTATATTTTTTAAATGTTCAATTTTCAACAGAAAATTATAAGACATACAAAGGAACAAGAAAGTGTGTTCTGTATATAGAAAAAAACTCCCAGCCAATAGAAACTGTCCCTGAGGAAGTCCAAATGTTGGACTTACTAGACAAAAACATTAACTCAGTCATTATAAATATGTTCAAAGAACTAACAAAAGCCATGTTTAAAGAATAAAAGAAAAGTTTAAGAATGATGTCTCAACAAAAAAGAATATTAATAAAGATATAGAAATGGTAAAAAGGACCATACAGAAAATTTGTAGTTGAAAAGTATAACTGAAATGAAAAATTCACTAGAAGGACTTCAGAACAGATTTGAACTGGCAGAAGAAAGTATCAATAAGCTTGAAGATATTCAGTGAAGATACTGAATAAATTTAACAAACGAAGCGCAAGACTTTTATACTGAAAACTATAACAAAGAACTCATAATAGCCAAAATGATCTTGAAACAACAACAACAAAGTTGGAGGACTCACATTTACCAGTTTCAAAACTGCAAAGGTACTGTAATCAAGACAGTGTGGAAAGATGGTGGAGTAGAAGGACAATAAGCACACCTCCTCTCGTGGGCATACCAAAAGTACAGCTATTTACAGAGCAGCTATTGATGAGAAACACTGGAGTCTACCAGAAAAGATCTTCTATAACTAAAGATATAAAGAAGGAACCACAAGGAGACAAGTAGGAGGTCAGGAGTTATCAAGACCCATATCCCTGAGAAAAAAATGACAATTGCAGAGGTTCTTTACAAGGAGTGAGGAATATAAGCCCCACATCAAGCTCACCGTCCTGGGGGTCTTACACTGGAAAAACAACCCCCCAGAATGTTTGGCTTTGAAGGCCAGCAGAGACCCACAGGGTTGGGGGAAATAGAGACTCTTCTCTTAAAGGGTGCACACAAAATTTCACATGCTCCAGGACCCAGGGCAGAATTTGAAAGGGACCTGGGTCAGACCCACCTGCTGATCTTGGAGAGTCTCCTGGAGAAGCAAGAGGCAACTGGGGCTCACCCTGGGGACATAGACACTGGCGGCAGCCATTTCTGGGAGCTCATTCTACCACAAAGACACTGGTGCTGGCAAGTACCATTTTGGGATCCTCCCTCTAGCTAATTAATGCCAGGACCTTGCCCTACCCACCAGGCTTTTGGCACCAATACTGGGACACCTCAGGCCAAGCAACTACCTGTGGGGCCCACAGTCCCACCTACCAGCAGGCAGGCTACCTTAATACCCCCAGAGCCCACAGCCACCCCGGTCAAGGCCCTGTCCACTAGAAGGCCCAGGACCTGGCCTCACACACTAGTGCACATGCACTAGACCTGGAATGCCCAGGGCCCTGCAGCCAGAGGTCCCAGGGCCCAAGACAGGATCCAAATCAATAAAATCAGAAATGAAAAAGGAGAAGTTACAACCAACATCACAGAAATATAAAGGAGCTTAAAGAGACTACTACAGATAACTATATATTAATAAAAATGGACTACCTAGAAGAAATGGACAAATCCCTAGAAATGTACAATCTCCCAAGCCTGAACCAAGATGAAATAAAAAATATGAACAGACCACTTACAGATAGTGATATTGAATCAGTAATAAAGAAAAACTCCCAACAAACAAAAGTCCAGGACCAGATTCCTTCACAGGTGAATATTACCAAACATTTAGAGAAGACTTAATGCTTATCCTTCTTAAACTATTCCAAAAAATTGCAGAGGAACTTCACTGAACTCATTCTACAAGGCCAGCATCACCCTGATACTGAAACCTGACAAAGATATCACCAAAAAAGAAAATAATAGGCAAATATCGTGGATGAACATAGATGCAAAAATCCTCAACAAAATATTAGGAAATCAAATCCAACAATACATTAAAAGGATCCTACACCATGGCCAAGTGGGATTTATCCCAGGGATGCAAGGATGGTTCAATATCTGCAAATCAGTCAACGTAATACACCATATTAAAAAGCTGAAGAATCAAAATTATATAATCACCTCAATATATACAGAAAAAGCTTTGACAAACTTCAACATCTATTTATGATAAAATCTCTCCAGAAAGTGGGCATAGAGAGAACATACCTCAACATAATAAAGGCCTATATGACAAACCCAAAGCTAACATCATGCTCAATGGTGAAAAGCTGAAAGCATTTCCTCTAAGATCAGGAACAAGTCAGGGATGCCCACTCTTGTCACTTTTATTCAACATAGTTGTGGAAGTCCTAGCCACAGCAATCAGAGAAGAAAAAGAAATAATCCAAATTGGAAAGGAAGAAGTAAAACTCACTGTTTGCTGATGACATCATACTATACATAGAAAACACTAAAGGCACCACCAAAAAACTGCTAGAGCTCATCAATGAATTTGGTAAAGTTGCAGGATACAAAATTAATATACAGAAGTCTGTTGCATTTCTATACACTAACAGTGAACTATCAGAGAAAATTTAATAGAGCAATCCCATTCACAATAGCATCAAAAAGAATAAAATACCTGCAAATAAAATAGCTAAGGAGGTAAAAGACCTGTACTCAGAAAGCTATAAGATACTGATGAAAGAAACTGAAGACAACACAAACAGATGGAAAGATTTACCATGTTCAGGGACTGGAAGAATGAATATTGTTAGAATGACCATACTACCTAAGGCAATTTACAGACTCAGTGGCATCCCTATTAAAATACCACTGATGTTTATCAAAGAACAAGAAAAAATAATTCTAAAATTTGTATGGAAACACAAAAGACCCCAGATAGTCAAAATTATCTCAAAGAAAAACAGAGCTGGCAGCACCATGCTCCCAGCCTTCAGACTGCAGTACAATGCTACAGTAAGCAAAACAGTATGATACTAGCCCAAAATCAGACACATAGATCAATGGAACAGAATAGAGAGCCAAGAAGTAAACACCGACACTTTTGGTCAATTAATCTGACAAAGTAGGCAAGAATATACGATAGGAAAAGACAGTCTCTTCAATAAATGGTGCTGGGAAAACTGAACAGCTACATGTAAAAGAATGAAACTAGAATATTTTCTCACTCTATATACAAAAGTAAACTCAAAATGGATTAAAGACCTCAATGTAAACCTGGAAACCATAAAACTCTTGGAAGAAATCATAGGCAAACCCTCTTTGATGTAAATTGTAGCAATATTTTTTGGATGTCTCTTAAGGACGAAGGAAACAAAACCAAAATAACCATATGGGACCTAATTAAACTTAAAAGCTTTTGCACAGCAAGGGAAACCCTTGACAAAAGAAAAAAACAAGCTACTGAGTGGGAGAAAATATTTGCAAATGATATGACTAATATCCTTATCCAAAATATATAATATCCAAAACATCCAAATCCAAAACATATAAACAGCTCATATAACTCAACATCAAAGAAACCAACAATGCAACTAAAAAATGGGCAGAGGACCTGAATGGACATTTTCCTAAAGAAGACATACAGATGGCTAACAGGCACACAAAAAGATGCTCAGCATTGCTAATCATCAGAGAAATGCAAACCAAAACCACAATGAGATATCACCTCACACCTGTCAGAATGGCTATCATCAAAAAGACCACAAATAACAAATGTTGGTGAGGATGTGGAGAAAAGGGGACCCTAGTACACTGTTGGGGGGAATGTAAATTGGTGCAGCCACTATGGAAAATGGTATGGAGATTTCTCAAAAAACTGAAAATAGAATCTATCATATGATCCAGAAATCCAAACAAGATGAAAACATTAATTTGAAAAGATACATGCACCCCAGTGTTCATACTAGCATTATTTACAATTGCCAAGATATGGAAGCAACCTAAGTGTCCATCAACAGATGATTGGATAAAGAATCTGTTTTTTATATATATATATATATTTATATTTATATTTATATTTATATTTATATTCTATTGTGTGTATGTGCATCTATCTATCTACTATTACATATATATATGTAATAGAATAGAGTATTACTCAGCCATAAAAAGAGACGAAATTTTGCCATTTGCAACAATGTGGATAGACCTGAAGGTTATTATGCTTAGTGAAATAAATCATACGGAAAAATACATACACTGTATGTTATCACTTATATATGGAATCTGAAATATAAAACAAATGAATGAATTTAACAAAACAGAAAAAGACTTATAGATTTAGAGAACAAACCAGTAGTTATCAGTGAGGAGAGGGAAGAGGGAGGGGCAAGATAGAGGTAGGGGATTAAGAGGTACAAAGTACCATGTATAAAATAAGTAAGCTGCAAGCATATATTGTACAACACAGGGAATGTAGCCAATATTTTATAATAACTTTAAATGGAATATAGTCTATAAAAATTGTGGATCACTGTGTTGTATACCTGAAACTAATGTAATATTGTAAATCAACTATACCTTAATTAAAAAAAGACAAATGTGGTACTGGCATAAGAATAGACATATAGATCAATGAAACAGAGTTGCAAGTCCAGAAATAAACACATACATTTATGATCAACTGATTTTTTTGGTCATTTAAGATAAATTCTATTACATGAAGATTAAACTTCTGTTATGAGGAGATTCATACAAGATTAAACGCCTTTTCCCAATGAATCTGAGTAAATGAATTTTACTGAATGTATCTTCTAGAGTGCTTTTGCTGCAGGTTGCTTCAAAAAAGAGTGAAATCATTTTGAATGTTAGAATTAAAACAATTTGCTAATTTATTGGTCCTATGACTCCTTTTATGTAATTAAGAATTCTTATGAAATAATATATTTATGTGCTTGGAAACACTCTCAAACTCCATTTTGTCTTGCACCTTATAACCTCTTCTACCCATCACACATTCTTTTTTTAAAAACTATTTTTAAAAATTGATGTATAGTTGACTTACAGTGTTACACTGGTTTCAAGTGTACAACATAGTGATTTGATATTTTTATACATTACAAAATGATCACCACATGGTTAACTGATTTTTGACAAGGGTGCAGGACAATTCGATGGGGGGAAACTAGTCTTTTCAACAAATGGTGCTGAGAAAACTGGGTATTCATATGCGAAAGAGTGAAATTGGACTCCTATGTCATACCATATAAAAAATTAACTCAAGGTGGATCAATGACCTAAATGCTATAAAACTCTTAGAAAAAAAACAGAGATGTAAATCTTTAAGACCATGGATTAAACAACAGTTTAATAGATATAACTTAAAGGGGTGGGATAGGGAGGGTGGGAGGAAGGCTGAAGAGGGAGGGGATATGGGGATATATGTATACATATAGCCGATTCACTTTGTTATACAGCAGAAACTAACACAACACTGTAAAGCAATTATACTCCAATAAAGATGTAAAAACAAAACAAAACAAAACAAAACAGTTTAATAGATATAATGCCTAAAGCAAAGGCAGCCAAAGTAAAAATAGATAAGTTGGGCTTCATCAAAGCTGAAGTCTTTTGTTCTTCAAAGGACACTGTCAAAGTGAAAAGACAACCCAAATAATGGGAGGAAATATTTGCAAATCATATATCTGATAAGGGCCCAGTATCTGGAATATATAAAGAGCACTAACAATTCAACAACTAAAAGACAAATATCCCAATTTAAAAATGGGCAAAGGATTTGAATACTTTCTCCAAAGAAGATGTATAAATAGCCAATAAGTACATGAAAAGATGCTCAATATTATTAGTCATTAGGAAAATGCAAATCAAAACTACAAAGTGATACCACTGTGAAGAGATACCACTTCACAGCCATTAAGATGGCTATAATCAAAATGACAGATGATTACATGTGTTGGCAAGGATATGGAGAAATCAGAATTCTCATGCATTGCTGATTGGAATGTAAATGGATGCTGCCATTTTGGGAAAGAGTTTGGCTTTCCTTCAAAAAATTAAACATAGAGTTACTATTATATGACCTAGCAACTTCACTTCTAGGTATGTACTCAAGATAATTAAAAACATTGTCCACACAAAAACGTGTACATGGATGTTTATAGGAGCATTTTTTGTAATGGCCAACATGTGTGGAAACATCCAAATGTCCATCTACTCATGAATGAGTAAAAAAATGTGGCCTATCCATACAATGGAATATTATTCAACTATAAAAAGGAATGAAGTACTGATAGATGCTACAGCATGGATAAACCTTGAAAACATTATGCTAAGTGAAAGAAGCCAGACACTAAAGGCATCTATCCTATGATTTCATTTATATGAAATATCCATAATACACAGATCCATAGAGATAGAAAGTGATTGCCAGGGACCTGGGCAACAAGGAGAATGGAAAGTGACTGCTACTTGGTTTGGGTTTTCTCTTTGAGGTGATGGAAATGTTCTGGAATTAGATCATGGTGACAGTCTCAAAATCTTGTGAATATACTAAAAACTACTGAATTGAATTTTATGGTATGTGAATTATACCTCAGTAAATTCTTTTATTTATATACTATTCTGTGAAGGCAAGTTGGGGTAGTAGAAAGAATGAGACAGAACTTTAGTATTAGATCCTGTTTAGAAACCTGGCTTTAGGAGAGTTTTAATCTATCTGAGCTTTAGTCTCCACTGCTGAAAATTGAGGCATTAATACCAATCTTACATATTTTTATGTACATTAAATGAGAAATATATGTAAACTGTTTTGGGGGATGGGGTGGGTCTGACATATAGTAGGTGTATAACGCATGGTAATTTATTTCCTTCCTTCTTTCCTTCCTCTGTCCCTCCCTCCTTTCCTTCTTTCCTTTCTTCCTTCATACTGGATTAAGGCACTGGATCAGGAGAAAAAAAAATATAGGAGTCCTGCTATTATATGGAGACAATAGTCTAACCTTCCCTGTGAATTGGGGCAGAAGACTGGGGGGATGGGGGACAACTCAGAGGGGAAAACTCTGATTTAAGCAGAAGTCTTCCATTCATTCATTGCAATGTGGAGCTCAGCCCAAGAGAGGGTCTGTAGGAAGTCATCAACTTTGCCTCTAGGAAGGAGGGAGCTATTAGCTACAGGGATAGCTGTTGACAAAACAAAGTTGTTCTTTGATTCCAGCCAGAAATGACTTTATTTTTCTTCAGGACAGGGAACACAAGAAAACTAGTTTTTAAAAAATGCACTCCTTTGGGCTTCCCTCTCCTCCACCCCTTTCTCTGAAATTTTGGACTCTATTTCCTGGAAATGCACACTTTGAAAAAACTCCATAGGTGATTCTAGAACAGTGCTTTTTAAAACTTTAACGTGTATTCAAATCACCTGGTGCATTTTGCTAACATGCAGTTTCTGATTCGATCGGTCTGGTGTGGGACCTGAGGCCCCTCATTTCTAACAGTCTCCCAGGTAATGCCAAGATGCTGCTGATCCATGGACCACACCTTGAATAGCAAAGGTTTAGCAGCTGATCTGCATAAAACAGATTGAAGCAGAATGTTAGACTAATTGTTAAAGTTGAAAAAGCTGGGTTCTATGACTGTACCGTGCACCCCAAACTTTCCAGTCCGCCTAGAGCTTATCTGCTGAAACTCTTCATGCTGTAGAAAGTGTGGTGGGCACTTCAATACCTGGTTGCTTTCTCTGGGAAGGAGAGCTGTCAGAGAGGAGAGGGCAGCTGCTCTTCTAAGGTCAAAGTCTGAGAGGAGGTCCCCTGAAATTCACCAGAAGCAACCCCTGGCGACTGCAGGGATCATCAGCCTGAGGTGCTTCAGGGTTCTTGATCCAGTGTCCTGGGTATGTCAAAGGTGTTTGGGATGCAACATGGGCATCATGGGGGAAAGAGCGCAGGCTTTAGAGTCAGAGAGGCCTCAGACCTCATCGTAACCTTGAATTGTACTTCACTTATGAATAAGAGAACTATCTGAGCCACAGTTCTCTTATGCATATAATGGAGAAAATAATACCAGCTTGACACAGCAGGACTGTGTCAAGCTTTAAGCGATAATGTGCCTGCCACAGTCAGTGCTCTGTAAGGAGTGGTTCTTAGCCACTGATGGCAGGTCACAGTGCAAATCTAAGAGGAAGGGCCACCAGGGAGAGGGTTGATCAACGTTCACTTGTCTTCATGGAATGAGAGAAATGAGAGTAAGATGGTGAGATTTTAAAAGAGAACACAGGCTTCCCTGGCGGTGCAGTGGTTGAGAGTCCGCCTGCCGATGCAGGGGACACGGGTTCGTGCCCCGGTCCGGGAAGATCCCACATGCCGCGGAGCAGCTGGGCCCGTGAGCCATGGCCGCTGAGCCTGCGCGTCCGGAGCCTGTGCTCCGCAACGGGAGAGGCCACAACAGTGAGAAGCCTGCGTACCGCAGAAAACAAAAACAAAAATCACACAAAAAACACAAAAGTTTATTTAATTTAAAGGTTTGCCTTTTATTCCGACATTACAGCTTTTTGACATTTTATTATTAAAATGTCCTTTTTCTTAAATGAAAATACCATCCTCGTAGATTGTAGATAGTAGAACCCCCTCCCACTCATCTGTTTATTTTTAAAATGTCCTTATTTGGCAAAGTAAGAAATAAGTTGGCTTTATTTGGAAAGATTAGCACCCTATCTAGGTCCCTGAAATCCAAAGTCTGGAAACCAGGGTCTGTGAAGACTTTGCCTCATATCTTCCCCAAATGCCTTGTGGAAAGAAGCTGGGATTGCTGGCTTTTAAGTAGGGACTGGAAAGCTGTCTCAGGGTGAGTGTCAAAGAACTCTTCCTCATTGAGTGCGAGGTTGAAGCTTTTAATGGATTCCAACGTTAGAATCCACAGTCCCCCCAAACTGAAAATTGGTTTCATTCATTTTTGAGGGCACTTCGTGGTCTGGTTTGGTGGGTGAAGAAGTGAAATGAGACAAGAAGAGAAGTCCAGGCTCAATGCTCCCCAACCCCCAGCAGAAGAGGGACTCGAAACTGCATCCCAGGCAGAGGGAGGAGGAAGGTTTGGACACCCTTTTCATGTGGCCGGCCAGCATGCATTTGAAACCATGCCCCACGGCATTAACAGAAACTGGTGACTAACAGAAATATTTGAGCTTATCTTACAGAACAGCAGGTAAGGGAATAGCTTGTTAAAACCCCCCTCCGCTTATAGCCTGCCCTCTCTGAGCAAAGCGTAAGCGCAAGCTCGCCTTAATTATTTTGTTGCCAATTGCATACCCTTGAAGCTTCACGTAGCCTAGGAATTTGGAGTCAACTCTTGTCCAGTTCGAGTCAGCTAAGACTAGTTGGGACCACTGACCCTAAAACTGAACCTGGGTAGAACACATATTACCTCACCTTTTCCCTACTTCCAGTCATCTTTCCTCATGCCTAAGACCACTCTGCTTCTTTATCCTGTAAACGTTTCAAGCCCCTCGCCTTTGGCGAGGCAGATCTGAGAGTCCTTCTCCCATCTCCTCATTTGGCTGCCTCGTGAATAAACCCTTTCTTTGTTACAAACCTCAGCATTTCAGCATTTAGCTTGCTGCCCATTGTGCACATGCACCTGGTTTGGTGACTGGTTTCTCCCTGGAGAGGCAAGAGCTCTGCCTGAGAGGAGGTGCATTGCAAGGTGCTTGGAGAGAGTTTAGCCAGCCTTGGTCAATAACCTCTGGAAACAGTTGGCTCTCCCTTTAGTTCCTGTTAGTTAGACTTTGAAATTTCTTTGCAGGGTGAAGTATTTATCAAGAAATTCACATTCTTGTTCGTACTGTTTAACTGGACAGCTCAATAGTGAGAAAACATAGGATGGTTTAATCAGTGGGGCGTGACTTAGGACTCCCTGGATGAGCCATGGATCTATGTGGTCGTCTGATGAGAAAGTGATGGAGACAGCTCTCCAGAGGTAAAGTCAAAGAAAGTTGCTACTTATGGGAATTCCCTTACATCAAATTCTTTAAAAGTGTATTGATTTTCTAAAATCCTACCTTATTCATATAGGATTTCAGGTAGCTAACAGAAATATAAGATTTAAAAAAGAAGAAATTAAGGATATAAGGGTAATAAGAGTAGAAAGAATAACACAGTAAGAGGAAGGTGGGGTTCGTTATTTTAGAGACGTTGGCTGACTGTTTCTCTGGGTTTGATACTGTTGTAGGCACTGAGGGAATGACAAACCCCTGCTCCAATGGAGTTTATGATGTGCTGATGTAATATACAACCCTATTGAAACACAGCCCTGAATCCAGCCCATACCTTTCCCTTTTCAATATTATTTCATTAGTTGAGTCACAGGAACATCCTTTAATTCATTTAATTCTGTTAGATGCTACTAACTTGTGCCATTAATTGTGAACTCTGATTGTTTTCCTTTTGTACTGAATTGATACGATGTAGCAACATTTTAAATATTATTACTGTATACTATAGCTTCTTATCTTTCCTAAAAACAAAACAAATAACAGTATCTACTCTCCTGATAACAAATAGGCTCTATTTTTAGCCTGTGTACAAATGCAGTTTTGTCACTTATGTAATTTGTTATTGATACAATATTTGTAGCACTGTTTCCTGAAACTTTGAGAAACATTGACTTAAGAAATTAAAATCTTATTCTAACATATCTTTCAGTTGAGAATTACCATTTCAAAGATGCTTTTTAACAAATAACATATAAGGGCTATTTAAAAAAAATTATTGGCGTATAGTTGATTTACAACGTTGTGTTTGTTTCAGTTATACATATACATATATTCATTCTTTTTCAGATTCTTTTCCCATATAGGTTATTACAGAATATTGAATAGAATTCCCTGTGCTATACAGTAGTCCTTGTTAGTTATCTATTTTATATGTCGTAGTATGTGTATGTTAATCCCAAGCTCCTAATTTATCCCTCCCCCCCAACTATAAGGGCTATTTTTAAATGGTGATTGAAATTGAAACATAATATCTAAAAATTCTAATGGAACATGTGGATCCTAAGAATACAATAGATGCCATTTGGAGATATACTGATTTATTTAAATTATTTATAATGTATTGATTATTAATGATAATATAATATTGCCATGTTTTAAGAACTGATACAAACATTATTACTGTTTTACTATTTGGCATAAAGAAAATTATGTGAAAGATAATGTATTCCTTTTATCATGAATAAAATTTTGAATGCTTACAATATATACTCTCAAGCCAAAGATTCTGATCTAGTTGGTATGCAGTGGGGCTCAGACATCAGCATTTTGAAAACTCTGCAGGTATTCTCAGGTGCTGCAAGGCATTTTGAAAGCTCTGCAGGTATTCTCAGGTGCAGCAAAGCATTCTGAAAACTCTTCAGGTATTCTCAGGTGCAGCCAGAGTTGAGGCCAGCTCTGTTGGATGGCATGGAGAAAGCAAAAATAAATTGGTATGTATCATGCTCTGAAGGGCCTGGTGACAAGTGAGGACAGGGAAAGGAGTGACTATTTTTAAGCCCTCCTGAGGCAGACCTTGCTTTGCATCTGTTTTATTTAATCTTCACAACAATCCCATGAGCTAGGAACCATCACTCCCATCTTACAGGAATTGAGACCCAGTGATATTAAGTGAATTGACCAGAAGCTAGTAAGTAAAGGAGCTGAGATTTAAAAACATTTATGTCTACTCCATCTTGTTACAAAAAAAATGATTTGGGGCTACAAGCTGGGATTTGAAATCAGGCCTTTCCTTTTTGGCCGTGGGTTCCCACCGGCTTGACATCCCACTACACAAGATTCTAGCAGCAGAAAGTGATTTGGTTCAGGCATAACAAGAACATTATCTTGATCTTCTGAAATTGGTGCTCTGGGGCTTTTATTTAGTAAGTACTTCTCAGGACCTCTCATATTTATTAACTGAGTAATAAGAGTGCTGTTTTATTGTAGGTGGAAATAAGCTTTCTTGTGTTTTATGCTGAGCGAATAAGTGCTATTACCTTTATTTGTTTATTCTAGAGCAGTAGTTCCCACCTGGGGGTGATTTTGCCACCCATGGGGTACTTGGCAATGTCTGGAGGCATTTTTTGTTGCTACAACTTGTGGAGGGGGTGCTACTGGTGAGTAGTAGAGGCCAGGGGTGCTGCAAACATTCTACAATGCACAGGACAACCCTCATGACCAACAGTTATCCAGACCCAAGTGTCAGTAGTGCTGAGGTTGTGAAAACCTGCTCTAGAGGAAGGGAATTACCTGGTATGTGAAATATTAGTGACTTTTAATAACAACCAATAAATACCATTTATTAAACATCCGTGGTGTTTTGAACCCTTCAGTTGATCAGTCAGCATTTATGTTCTTGGTATCACGTCCAAAGGTCCATTAAAAATGGTTTTTGACCTCAGGAAGCGTACACTCCAATGGGAAACCAAGGAAGTTCTGAAAACTTGAGCAGCTGTCAGAAGCTATCAAAATCGTAGTCCATACAATGAATGGCAAGGAAGATGGTCCCTTCTATATGAGTGGTTAAGAGCAGCATTTCTGAAGTTGGGAAGAAAGATCTTTGTTGCATTCCTGATTCACATGCTATCACATGCTATCCATGTGACCTCAGACCAATACGTTGAACTGCTCTAATAAGTCCTCCTCCATAAAATGAGGATAATGGTAGCACCCATATCATAAGGTTGTTGGGAGATTTTAATGAGATAATATTGATACATGTGGAGCACAATGCCTGGCACAGAGAGGCACTCAATAATGTCTTGCTTTCCTTGTTGTTATTATTATTGGAGAGAGTCCACTGAGGTGGGGCCTGGGAGCTGCCCACACTTCCTCCGGAGGAGGATTCCTCCTTGAGCGATGACAGGCGAATCAGGGCTGTGGGTGCTCCACTTGGGCTCTAGGACGCAACCTGTCCAGCTGGTAATGAGCTCTTCACTGCAGCCGAACTGGGGTGGCGCTGGGCTTGATTGGCTGGGGGAGGTGGGAAAGAGGATAGATAGCGAGTTCTCTTTTCCTGTGAAAGTTTGTAAACTGAAAACATTCACTGCAGTCTGCAGAGCAGAAGCAGTGTGGGGAGAGGTGTGTGAATGTCTCCATCTGTGAATGAAACATGATTTAGAGCCAAGGCTGCTCCAGACTTCTTCCCCAGGCAGGACATGAGCTCTCTAGAACTCTCTAGGGGAGGTGAGAGGCTGGCTTGCCCCCAGACACTCAGGTGAGGACAAAGGGTGGGGTGTTCATGCCCTGGATACCTGCCAGCTTCTCTGCTAATGGGGTCATTCTGGCTCTTTGCCTTTGACATGGATTTTACCAGAGAAGGGCACCCCATCTTTATCCATTGTTGTCCACACCCTTACTGGCTTCCTGTGTTTTGTAAACATAGATATGTTTAGTTTTCTTTCACTGGTGTTATTCCAACCCCATGCCCTTGTACCTTCTTTGTCCAGAACAATCCTCCTCCAGGGCAGGGAGGGCCGTGTGTCGATGCATGCAGGTGTGGGCCCTTCAGCTACATCTAACGGTCCCCCTTGTTGCCTGCTGTCTCAGAATGTTCCCTTCATTCTGTGGGGTCTTGGACTTGAGCTTTCCTTGGCTTATTTCAGCCTCTGCCACTTGACTCCTTTTGGTGGCCGCCTTCTGTTTCAGGTCGTATGGGAAGGCTGCTGGAGGGTGGGTGGGAGAAGGATGGGAACCTCCCTCAAGAGAGGCTGAGGGACATGGCAGCTCTTGTTCACACAGGTCCACATTTATTTATCTTGTAATACCCTTTGGATATTCCCTGTCTTGATCTACACTAGGAACTTCCTGGAGGCTTGTGCCCGAGAGAGGGGTAAGCGCAGGACTCAGAAGGTGGCTGTGAAGCACAGTCTTGAGTGTCTGTGGGGACACTGGCTGCCTCAGGCCTAGCATCTAGATTTACCTACCGGGCAGCTCAGGCCTGGCACTGCTGGCAGCTTATCACATCAGGGCTCTGCTGAGAATCAGCAACGCCAGGGCCTTAGGACT
Source organism: Leucopleurus acutus (assembly GCF_964270905.1). NCBI lineage: Eukaryota > Metazoa > Chordata > Mammalia > Artiodactyla > Delphinidae > Leucopleurus > Leucopleurus acutus. Next base: position 20,735,666 of record NC_139151.1, on the reverse strand, counting down.
GTATGCTGCTGCCCCCAGAATCTAGCTCACCTTCATTTCCCTAGATCGCTCTACATATACCATCACCCCTAGGCTGGTACCCTGACACGTCATTCTCATCTCCTCCACACTTAGCTTATGTTTTTCAGGTTGTGCTTAAAAGAGCACAGGCCTTAGCGTTGGTTTCAAGTTGCTGCTCTCCCACCTACTAGTGTGTGACTTGCTGTCTGAGGCTGCGTATTTTTGTTTGTCTCCGATTCATAGCCCTGCTGTGACAGTCAATCCAGTAATTGTTATTTGAGTGCCTAGTACGTGTCAGGCACTCTGCTCAGCCCAGGGGTGGTGGGGGCAGTGGGCAATCACCCAGCAAAGACCAGCACCCAGCACCCAATCCCTGATTCTGCATTTCGTTTAGTGTTGGGAGGTAGGTCCGTAAGCAGGTAGCTTCAAAGTAATGGGTAAATGCTAAGATAGAGGTAAGCACAGGATGCTTTAGGAGTACAAATGAAGGGCAAGGATGAGTTTTGGAGTAAACAGTGGATGAGTTGTTTTGAAAGATGGGGGGAGATGACCCAGACAAGTGGGAGAGGTGGGGAGAGGTTTTCCTGAATGAGAGAAGTGTGGAGGATGAAACAGTGTGCTGTGAGCAGAGAATTACTACGACATAATGTTCAGTACCAGGATTGATGGGGCTGACGCTGGAGACTGAATAGAGACCAAGTAATGGGAGGCCTTGTAGGTCATGCCAAGAATTTAAAACTCTATCCTATAGGCAATGGGTTTTAAAGCAGGTGAGTGACATGGCCAGATCTTGGTCTGGATCACACACTTCAGCGATTATGTGGGGAACAGATGTGAAAGTGAAAAATCTGGAATTAGGAGGCCAGTTAGGAGGCTGTCTCAATAGTCCAGGTGAGCGGTGATGAATCACCCACAATTCATCATCAGCAGGTGCAGGGCATAGAGGGGAGGGGATCGATTTTAAAAATCAGGGCAATAAAGAGAGCAGATATTAGAGGCAGATTGCTGAGGAGAGGGTGGGGTTAAGGATGACCGGAAGGGTGGATGATGGTGCCGTTGACTAAGATGGGGAACACAGGAGGATCAGGTTTGGAGTAAGAGTGGAGAGGATGAGTTCAGCTCGAGACAGATCTAGTTTGAGGTGCCTGTGAAATGTCCTGGTGGAGATGCCTAGCACAGAGTTGTATACACGAATCTGATGTTCAGGAAGGAAATCCAGGCTGGGATATAGACTTGTGAGTTACCTGAATATAGGTGATAGTGAAAACTTCAACATTGAATGCTATTGTCCAAGAACACCGTGTGGAATGTGAAGAGTAGTAGTTTAAGGGCTGATTGACAGGGAACCCCAATGATTAAGTGGTGGGTGGAGGGGGATTCCAAAGTGGAGACTCACACTTGTGTAGAAAGGATGGCGTTACAGTCATGAGGGAGTAGACAGTTTTAAGAAAGAGAAAGTGAATAATAGAGTCAAGTGCATCAATAAGAAAAGTATAGAAAGCTCTCCACTGGATTTGGCAGTAGGAAGGTATTGATGATTTTTGACTGAGGAGTGGTGACTAGGGGATCAGAGACTGCAGTGGATTGAATTGTGGAGGGAAGGAATTGGGGAGAGCAGTATAGATTTTAATAAAGGAGGAAGAAGGGAGTAAGGAATAAGGTGGGGCTGGGAGACCCAAGTGAAAGAAGGTTTTTGTTTGTTTTTAAAATGTTGCAATACTTGAATGTATTTATAGGATAAGAGGCAGGAAAACACTAGAGAAGGAGAGGTTGAAAGATAAGAAGTGAATACAACCACATCACACCCTCCTAATACTTGTAACGTGAAACCCCAGACAAGCAGCCTCCCTTCTGCAAGTTAAGCTGTATGCCTTCGCTCATCACCCAGCAGCAACAGAGTCCACGAGTCTATGTGTCTCAGTCTGCAGCAGCTCAAATCCCAGCTTTCTCTATGGACCCAAGTCATTATTCAACACTGAACATGCATGATTGGCTCCACCATCCTTGGCTCAGCAATGAGGCTTCCAACAAGGTCTTTCTCAGCCAAACTCAGTCCAGCAGATTCCAATCCCTATTTATGCACCACTGCAAGGACAGCATCCAGCCCTACTGGGTGCTAGACCTGCTGTTTCCCAGGCTCAGGCATTATTTAGTTCTTCACTTCAACTGTATGTATCTCAGCCAGGCTTTATTCAAAGCAGTCTATCCCTGCTGTCTATGGTCCTTTCTGGTACTGCCATCCACAACTTTCCAGCTGTCCAACTCCGGAGACCTGCCAAGGCACAATTGGGTCTTGGCTTTCAACAAACTTCAAATATGCAGCCTATTCCTGTATTGTATGAACATCAGCTGGGTCAGGCATCAGGACTAGAAGGTTCCCAACTGACTGATACACATCTTCTCCAGGCTAGAGTGGATCTCACCCAGGCTTCAAATCTTTATTCTGGACAACTACAACAGCCTGGTCAGACAAATTTTTATAACACTGCCCAGTCACCGAGGGCTCTCCAGCAGGTTGCAGTACCTTTACCAGCATTCCAGCTTTTCTTGCCTAATTTTGGGTCTACGGGACAGCCTTTAACTGCTCTGCTTCAGACCCTTTAGTCCCCATTACAGCATCCCACCCCACAAGTGCAGGCACAGAGCATGAGTCGTCCTGCGCAAATAAGCCAGCCTTTCAGAGGATTAGTTCCTGCTGGAACTCAGCACAGCATGATCACAACTGCAGTAAAAAAATGTCTGAAATGGAACTAAAAGCCTTAGGAAGTGGCACTGATATAAAACCAGGCATACCTCCAATCAGCAGTAGAAGCACCATGCCAACATCTAGTCCCTTCCGGGCTGCTTCCACAAGTCTGAACAGCCAGTCCAGCAAAACAAACAGCATTGTCTATGAGAAGCCATTCCGGTCAGCCCCTGCCACTGTGAGAATGACACAACCATTTCCTACACAGTTGGCACCCCAGAAGAGAGCTGTGAGAACAGGACTCAGCCACAAGACGCTTGGTCCTAGGTGTTGGCAGAGAGCAGAGGCTTTTCAGTCCATGCAGTGGTTCTTCGCTGAACAGCAACAGAGCAAACAGATAGGAGGCAAAGTCCAGAAAGTGGACAGTGGTTACAGTAAACCTCCTGAAACACTGACTGACCCTCCTGGTCAGGAAAAAGCTGAAGAAAAACCACCCCCTGCACCCACCATAGCCACCAAACCTGTTAGAACTGGACCAGTTAAACCTCAGGCAATCAAAATGGAAGAAATAAAGGCTCAAAAATGTGGTTTATTGCAAGGGTTGGGGGAGGGGACAGGGAAAGAGGGAGAATGAAGTCAGATAATGCCAGCAGCCAGGGGTAAAATGGTCTGGGGCAATATCCTGCCCAGAGCTTGGAGGTGCACAAGGGACGTAGGAGCAATTTACAGTGACACACAGCTGCTGCCCCAGGAAAACGAGGCTTTGCCAGCTCGCCCCTACTATGTAACATGCGCTGTGGATGGCCATGCATCTTCAACCAGAATTTATGTACGAATATGTGCACACATTCCTTGAGTGCATATAATTTAGAACTAAAATCCTTATGGTTAGATGACACACCAGAAATATGAGAGAAATGACACCACAGAGGAATAGCTCAGCCTGAACAATGTGGTCTCAGCTAAGACATCAGATGTGGTTTCTTCGCTCCCTGTGTTCTTTGGATATGGTGGTAGCATTTGTAGGCTTGGTGGTGAAAACATAAGATAACTGGTAGAGGAGCCTTATTTTTTATTATGACAACTTGCTATTTTTGTAACATGGTGATTGAATTGAACACAATCAAAGTTCAGCAACTGATCTCCCCCTCTTCCTGGATGAGGGAAATATTGATGTCAGCATCCTTGAACATATCCAAGTGGGCAGTGTTTGGCCACTGCCTCTGTTTGAAATGATGCTGGGTTTTGGTTGTGGCCTGAAGCTTTGAAGTTCTACCTGGCATCTCCTTTCTTCCATGGAGCTCTTCCCATTCAGACCTGACAGATTTGGTCAAATACTTGTTGAGTCTTGCTTGCCTCTCCTCGGTCATCTTTGTATGAATCCAGTGGTTGTTTTTTGTTTGTTTTTTTAAATGGGTTTTAACTGATGTTCATGAAAATCAGTGAGTACCCAAAACAGTGCCACTAAAGAAAGGAAATCCTATCCAAGAAGGTGCATTTCTGTGTCAGAGCTGTGTCATAACCAACCTTTGGGCCCTCTGCTGGAAAAGTAGAATCAAGTCTCAAATAATGCCTTTTAAATTATATCCTCCGGTATTAAAGATGTAGGACAGTACTGTATCTTACCCCTGGGAATTATCTTGTACCTGCTTTATGATGTGTAGTAGTGACTGTGCTTTATCAGAGCTGTTTTCAATGAGGCTATTCTAGACTGTTTTCTTTTCAGATGTTGATTGAGAAGCCAATAAAAAAGATAGTGCCAGGTACCACAACAGTAACAGAACTTTGCTGTTTTCTGGGGTTTTGTTTTTTATCTTTTTTTTTTTTTAATGGATGTCTCTGTATGACTGCAGAACCTGGAAAAGCTGTCGCTGCTGTCAACGCATAACATATGCTATTGGTCTCTCTCTCTTCCTATATATACTCATTGTTATATACATAAAATTTGAATTTTTAGAAACATTAGTGGTGCTCTCAACTTTGGAAAAAGTATCCCAGTTGTACCATGTTTGGTTAGCATTGTACAGAAATTAACAAGCATTTGGTCTAAACACATCAAACATTTTTTTCCATTTGTACAGGGGTAACACACTATATTAAATATGTAACGTCTTATCTACATGGGTTTGATTACAGAAACTAATAAAGTATACTCTAAATAAAAAAAAAAGAGAGGCTTCCCTGGTGGCGCAGTGGTTGAGAATCTGCCTGCCAATGCAGGGGACACGGGTTCGGGCCCTGGTCTGGGAAGATCCCACATGCCGCAGTGGGCCAGTGAGCCACAACTACTGAGCCTGCACGTCTGGAGCTTGTGCTCCGCATCAAGAGAGGCTGCGACAGTGAGAGGCCCGCACACCGTGATGAAGAGTGGCCCCCACTTGCCTCAACTAGAGAAAGCCTGTGCACAGAAACGAAGACCCAGCATAGCCAAAAATAAATAAATAAAAATTAAAAAAAAAAAGAAAGATAAGGAGTGACAACTGATGCAAACAGGTTCCAAAGGTGGAGAACACAGAGGTAGGGACTGGCCTGGGGTAGGAAGGACACACACCCTGGGGAAGAAGGAGAAGAAGGAGTGCAGATGGGTAAGTGTATAGGTGGGGGCTGGAGAGTTAGGGAGACTCTCATCTTAGGGCTTCAGTTTTCTCACTAAGATAGGAAGAGTTGTTGTCTTCTGAGATGGAGGGCTTGGGGTTGGGTGGGTGGGTGGGGGTCTTGAAGAGGGCTGTGGAGGTTGGAGCAGTTCCTGAGGAGAATGGGAGAGGTGGTCTACAAAGCACAAGGAAGATCCTTGATCTGAAGCGCTCAGTACACAGTTGAGTTTGGAGCCCCTGGTGCCATGATAGAACTGTGTGCTTTTCTTCAACAGAAGAGGAGGGTTGAGGCGGATGATGGGATGCATTTGGTTTTCTCAGAAGAAGGAGATAGAAGGTAGATGCTTTCAGGTCAACTGTGTGGTCTAGGCTGGGGGACAGAACATGAAGGACTCGGGCCAGGAGCCTCAGGCTGAGAAACAGGTGTAGAGGGAGTGAGCGCAGGAGACTTACTGTTGGGTGCTGGGCTACTGGAGTTTGAGATTTCTGATGTGGGACAATTCTAACAAGATTCCTGGATTTGGGGGAGTCTGAAGGAAATGAAACCAAGCCCACTGGGTTGAGGAGGTCTGTGAGCTGTGACTCAGTGCTGGACGAGCCAGGCTTCCCAACAAGATGGCGGATGTGGAAGAGTGAGAAGGGCTGTCGGTCTTCAGTGTGAGGTTGGTGGTCGATGGTCACGAGGAACGTTGGAGGCTCATACAACCTCGTGGCAGAGGCTTTTGCAGGAAGGGGAAGAGTGAAGGTTTGGAGGTGGGGAGTGAAGAGGAGAGCACCCCCCTTCTTGACCTTGGGTCCGGTGGGGAGTGGAGATGTTGAGCCATCTCCATGAAGGGCTACAGGGAAGTGGTCAGACTGGGCTCTGTCAGTTAGTACGTTGTCCAAGGAGGGGAGGGACTGAAATCTGAGCTCTGATCACATTTTGGGTCCTCAGAAGCTGGACTGCCTAGGGGGGCGCTTTTAATCAATGTGACCTTCTAACCAGAGGGGCCACCTTCTTCTAATTTACCAAAGGCACCATGAGGCTAGTGGTGGCCTTGGGGAGTGATGTCCTGAGCAGAGAGCTGGGTTTCATCTAAGATCACTGGGTGTAGGAAACGGGTCAGAGATGTAGGGGCGTTTACCAGTTAGCGGGGGCTTCAAGTGGCCCAGAGGGAAGGTTGGTGAGGGAGCGAAACAGAGAGGTGGGGGTGGGGAGGGAGGAGCAGCCCTGAAGTGTCCTGTGGACCAGGGGTAACCGGAGGGGCTTTCACTGGGACGGTGACCGGGGATGGCAGGCTCTGAGGCATTAACAGACTGGCTCATTCCAAGGGTCCAAAGGGAAGCCACTAGCCTCCCAGGGCCAGTCTGGAGCTCCAGAAGGATCCCATTTGGATAGACTACTGTGGTCCTTGGACATCTACATCAGTGTCAGTATGCCTATTAAAAATGCATGTTCCGGGACCCCACCCCAGATCTAAGGGTGTGACACCCCTGTGTTCCATTATGCTCAGCTCCAATGTGATTCTTAAGCACCCCAAAGTCTGAGAACCCTTGACTGGGAGTCTTGGTGGTCTTGGGTGCACAGCGCATGGTGATATTCAGTGAGGTAATGTCGATACAGCACCTGTGCAGGGCGTATCTGGACAATGACAGTTTTTACACACAACTCCTTGGTTGTATCGGTGACACGGTAGGTGTGTAGGCACCAAAAAGAGACTTTACTATTAGCGGATACACATGCCATCCAGAGGGTGGGACAGAATATCGCTTCACTTTTCCCTTCACAGCATCTCTCAGTCATACCTCTGGGGATCCCCTTCTTGCTCTGGTCTCCCCCTTTTTCTCTTCCACAGGCCTCTTAGTCTTTTCTATTCGCAGCCTCTCTCACGGCTGTGCTGCAAGTCCGGGGCCCGGGTCATTTCTGAGGCTGGTGTATGGACCGTGAACGAGGCAGGGGTACCAACGGCCTACCCTCACTTCCTTCAAAATATGGTACTTTGCTAATAATTTACCTCTTGTCTCTGTCTTACTGAAGGCTCCTCAGAAGGGCGTGGAAGGGAAAAGGAAAGAATGAGCCTAGGGGAAAAAGACCCGCCCACCTTGTCACCTAAATCTTACACTTTACCTGGGTTCCAGTCCCACCTTGGCAGCCAGTTCTTCCCAGACCCTTCAGCCTGCACTGATCTGAAACTCTCTTGAAATTCTAAGCAGAATTTGAATTAATTCAATTTCAATTCAACATCAGAATTTGAGTGAAGCGAATGTTTCTTTAGTTGTACTGGCCCTGGATGCTTTGGGCCATACAGATGATATACATCAGCCAACAGTAAAGGGAAAACTCTTGTGTCTTAGAGAAAAGAGAAAGGAGACCTTGCAAGGCTGGGTTTGAAACTGTCAGGAGTGGGGCTGAGAGACGGGCTGGAGAAAGTGCAGCAGGTGAAAGGGGGAAAAACAAGCCGAGGGGGCTTGTGAAATGAGCCTTGTTTGGCCTACGTGCAGAGGGGCTGGTTTCTTGAGTCAGATACTCAGAAGAGGGGCAGGAGATGATCACGAGGTCTGTGGGGCCTGGGAGGACAGGAACATCAGTAAGGTATGAGAAGGTGAAAAACAAGCAAGCAAGCTTGCAAACAAACTCCAGACCCTGAATCCCCCTGCACGTTCAGCCATGTAAATGAACGGATAGAGGAAAATCCTAGGATCTGACGGCAGAAGGGAGTGTGGTGGTTACTTAATCAAACCAATCACTTCATGCTCTTCATGTTAATTTACTGAATATTCCCATACCCCTGTAGACGAGTGCCTGCCTGTGCTTCTGATGCTCCCGGGCATACAGTGGACTGATGGGGGGCAGGGGTGGGCAGGGCAGTAGGCAGAGGACATGGCACCCTGCCACTATTTTACAAAAAGGAATAATTAATTGTGTAGGAATTATGAAATCATTCCCTGACATGATGTGATGGGAGTGTGAGTAAGACACCGTCCCTGCCCTCTGGGGCTCTCAGGTGATCCAGGAAGAGAGGCATGTGGACACGTAACAGTAGTTCAAGATTAACTCCCCAAAGCCGTGTTGGACATGGAAAGGCAGTTCTCTGAAAGAACAGGAAAGTGGGGAATTAAGTTCAGAACACCTTCTTATGTGTTGTTTCTTTTCTCCTCCCCAAAAAGATTGCAAGTTCTTGGAGGATAAATCTTGTACCTCCCTTTGTGTCTCCCACGATACTCTACATGCCTGGGGTTAAGCACAGAGTAGGTGCTCAATATTTGCTCCCTCCTATCCATTTCAATGCCTACAGGGCTTAAAACATGCTCTTCATGTGTTAGGTACTTGGTTTTCTTAAATGAATAAAATTAATTTTCCCTCTCTTTCATCCCATCCCTTCATTTCTCTCCTGTCTTCCAAGGATTTGTACAATAAATGATTATTAAGATGAATCATGAAATGGTCAATGATGTTAGAAGTTCAGCTTCATTGATAAGAAATTTCACTTATAACATCAGCAAAGATGAATAAAAATAATTCCCAACATTAATGAGGCTGCAGGTAAATGGAGCTTTTATAAATCGTTAAAGGGAGAAAACTTGTTCAGTTTTTTGGGGGAAGGCAAACCGATACTCTTTGTCAATAGCCTTAAGCATGCACGTATCCCTTTGCCTAGATTTCAGTCTCTACGAATTTACCCTAAGGCAAAAATTACTGCTGAGAGGAAAGAATTATATGGAAGGAAGATAATCAGCATTCGTCATGGTAGTGAAAGTCAAAAACATCTTAAGGGACTGTATGATTAGTATCTTGAAGGAACCTATAATAATGTGGTAGAAAAGTATTTGAAAAATGGGAGCATATTAAAGATAGATTAAATTTTAAAATATCACAAAAAACCAGCTCAGAAAGCTAGAACAATAGGCATTCTGGAATTCTGGTTTGTTCCTTACTGGCCGTGTGGCCTCAGGAAGGTTACTTGGCCTTTTTTGCCCTTCGGTTTTCTTTTCTGTAAATTTGAGCCGTGGCTGTTTTCTTTGCAGGGTTGCTGTAAGGACTGTTGATGTGTACATAGAGCACTTGGTTCTGAGCCTGATGCGTAGCAGATGCTCAGTTAGTAGTGGCTTTTATTACCCAATTTCTGCTTTAAAAAAAGACAAGACATATACTTGCACGGTGAAAGAAAGACCAGTAGAAATTACAGCAAAGTGTTAGCAGTGTTGTCTCTGACTGGTGATATTGTAGCGATTTTTCTTTCCTTCTTTGGGTTTTTCTCTTTTACCAAATTTTCTACAGTGAACATTATGGAAATGATATTAATATAATCAGAAACAAAGTGCTTAGAAAAGAAATGGCCCTGGGCTTGTATTAAAAAATAAAAGAATTAAAGAGATGAACTACTGATTCATCTATGGTAGGATTATAAGAGCCTTTAGGGATCATTTGTTTAACTTCATTTTACAGCTGAGGAAACTGAGGCACCGACAGGGAAATATATAAGATAAAACATGAATTAGTAGCGGGTGTCACATTTCCCGAGCCAGTGCTTTTCCAACTGCACTCGTCTGTCTTTGAGGACCTGGGGCTCAAGAGAGGGGTGCCTTTAGCCCTGGATATCCCCCAAACCTCTGGAGTCACCAGTAGAATCTGGAATCTCTAGAATCTTCTGAATCTCCTGGGGAGAGACCTCTGTGTCCTCTCCTCTCCCCATGCAGAGTAGTGTCAGATAGGGTCCACTACTGGGATTTACTTTCCACCGTCCAAGTTTGAACAAATTCCTTCTCCAAATTCTATTTTTTTATTCATTAAATGGAGACAGTGATGTCACTGGAAATGTCTGGCATAATTTCCAGGCCAGCCCTCTCTCCAGGGGGCCAGAGCCGTCTGTTTATTGACACATGTGTGTTCCGCTAGTACGTCCAACCCCTTGTGTCTAAAATGGAATTATTGTCTTTCCTGTTTCTCCTCCCATATTCCACCTTGGAAAATGGCAGCACCAGAATCCAGGGTGTCATTCTCCACGCCTCCTACTTTTTTAAAACAAAACCCAAAAAACTTTATTTATTTATTTAAAAAATTTTTAATTTTATTGGAGTATCGATGATTTACAATGTTGTGTTAGTTTCAGGTGTACAGCAAAGTGATTCAGTTATACCTATACATATATTCATTCATTTTTAGATTCTTTTCTCATATAGGTTATCACAGAATATTGAGTAGAGTTCCCTGTGCTATACAGTAGGTTCTTGTTGGTTATCTATCTTATACATAGTAGTGTGTCTGTATTTTCATCCCAAGCTCCTGATTCCCACCCCGATCCTGCCACATTTACCCTTTGGTAACCATAAGTTTGTTTTCAGTATCTGTAAGTCTACTTCTGTTTTGTAAATAAGTTCACTTGTGTCTTTTTTTAAAGATTAGATTCCACATATGAGTGATATCATATGATATCTGTCTCTCTCTGTCTGACTTACTTCACTTAGTATGATAATCTCTAGGTCCATCCATGTTGCTGCAAATAGCATTATTTCACTCTTTTTTATGGCTGAGTAGTAGTCCATTTGTATATGTACTACATCTTCTTTATCCATTCATCTGTTGGTGGACATTTAGGTTGCTTCCATGTTTTGACTATTGTAAACAGTGCTGCAATGAACAGTGGGGTGCATGTATCTTTTTGAATTATAGTTTTCTCCAGATATATGCCCAGGAGTGGGATTACTGGATCATATCTTCTAACCCCTTATTAATTAGTTAAGTCTTGCTGATATAGCCCATGAACAACTTACATTCATGCAATCAGTACTGGTTAGCATAAGGCACTCTCCATCTGCATAGTGGGTAGGTAGGAGGAAACAGGAGGACGAACTAAACTGTCCTCGAGGAGCTTATCCTTGGGAGAGGGTTTAAGGTACATAAACAGCTGTAAAATCAGGTAGAGAGGGATGGTCACCATAAGCAAAGGAAGATAGTGGGATGTGGGGCTTGAGATGAAGGGGAGATCAGTTCTAGTGGGGGCTTGGTGGCAGAGAAGAGGACGCACTTGATCTGGACTGAGGACAGTGTAGGATTTGGATATGTATGAAGGCATGGTGAGGAAAGGACCAGGGGTTGATCAGGGAGGAGTAGAGCCTCATGGGAGAAGGAAGGAGGAGGGTGATAGTGGGAAACAGATGAGGAAAGCAAGGCTAGTGTGAGCCTGCAGAAGGCCTTGACTTCATATACAGGCTTCCTAACTGCAGAGCCCAGGACCAGAGGAGCCATAGGTCTGAGTGATGGGGCAGAGAAGATTCCAAGGACATCATTTTCATTCCTTGGGGATGCTGGTGCAATATATTTAATTCATTCTTTGAGACTCATTGAGTCCTACTCTGTGACAAGTACTAGGCTAGATGGTGTGAAAGACACCCCTGCCCCGTGGACCATACAGTTTACTGGTACAGACAGGCAATTAAGAAGTAAACACATTAATTGCAAACTATGATATGTGTAGGCAGAAGGAAGCAGATTCACCCGAAGCTAATGGTGCTTACCCTTCAATGTCTCTCCCTTGCACAGGGCCCTAGCTGTTTTGAATTTGTGATTTTGTAAACTTCTTCTTCAAGTCAGCCTTCCACGTGGCATGAGCTTCAGTTCCCGTAGAACCTGGTTGTGCCTGGTGCTCTGGATAGAGAGTAAGGAGGTAGGGAAGAAGCCTTCTCAGATGGGCATGTCACCAAGAATCTCAGTGCAGGCTGCTCAGCACACGCTGTCCTTTGTCACCTCTTACTCTGCATCCTGCGGGTGTGACACCGAGAGCCTCCCTCTTCCTCCTGTGGCTGCGCTTTGGCGGCACCCTCCTTTTCTCTGTTCCTCTAAATTCTTTCGCAGCTCAAGGCCTCCCACAAGCTTCCGCCTGGAAGCCCTTCCCTCAGTTCCTTGAATTGCAGGCTCCTTTTTGGTTTTGTTTCAGGTCTCCGGGTTAATGTCCCTCTGTCAGGGGTGATGGGAAGTGCTCCACAACCTTGCTAATACTTGTAATTGTCGTGCTTTAATTTTGCAGATTTGGTGTGCATCAGTATCTCATTGTTTCAAGGAATATTTCCTTTATATAGCATTTATAGTATGGCCGTTTTGGCTTTCTCTTCTAGAAGCACCTCTTCATAACCTTTGCTCACTGCTCTATTTGGTTGCTTGTCATTTTCTTATTGGTTTGTAGGAGTTCTTTACAGGTGCTGAGCATTTGTTGATTGCATGTATTATATTGTTTCTCAAAATGTGACTTGTCGTTTACCTTTCTTTATGGTGTGTTTTGCTACGTATGCGTTTTTAATTTTAACGTAGTCACATCTCTAACCTTTTCTTCTATGGGCAGTGTTTTTGTTTTTTTGAGTCTTTTAAAAGGAATCCTCTCCTTCCATGAAGTATTAAAAAGATATCCTTCTGTATCTTCTCCTGAAGTTGGGAAGCTTTACATGTCACCTTTGGGTCTAGAATTTACCAGAAGTTTATTTTTGTGACTGTGGGAGATAAGAATCAAATATTTTTCCATATGGATAACCAGTTACATCAAAAGCATTCCATCTCCATGGACCTGTAATGCCAGTGACGGGCGTGGGGTGGGGTATTTAGATAGAAAGATAGGGAAGCCCTCTCTGATGAGGGTACATTGAGGAGAGAGCTGAATAAATGAGGAATTGAGTGAACCATGCAGTTATCTGGGGGTGCTTCCCTTAGGCAGAGGGCAAAACAAGCAGTGATGTCCTGGGGTGAAGCACCCCCAGTGTTGGAGGGAAATCAAGGAGGCAGTGCTGTGGCCAGGAGGCTGGGATGAGAGGCAGCATGGCATGCTCACTGCACGCCAGGCCAGGTCATGAAGGAGCTTGTAGATCACAGTAAGGGCTTCGAACTTCGGCTGCCACTGGAGGGCTTTGAGCAGGGAGTGACAGGATCAGATTTATGTCTTTTAGTGATCACGTTGGCTGCTACACGAAGACAAAACTGTCACGGGGCTAGAGATCACTTAAGAAGCAAGAGATGACAGCAGCTTGGGTCCTGGTGGGAGGAACAGGGAGGGTGGAAGCGGTCAGATTCAGGGTATATTGTGAAGGTTGAGTCAAGAGAGCCTGCTGACGGACTGGATGTGGGGTGTGAGCGAAAACTAAGACCTCCACTATTCCCTTCACCCTCTTCTGAAACTCCTACTTGTATGTTTGTTAGACCCTCATAGAGTCCATCCGCCATCTTAACTAAACTTTCATCCCTTTGATCTCTTTGTGCTCTAGCTGCATTCTGGGTGAATTCTACAGTGCCTTCTTTCAACCTACTAATTCCCTCTCTGACTGCGACCAGCGTAGAGATTTTTGTGGCTGCTGAATTCTAAATTCAATCACTATGTTTTTCATTTCCAAGATGAAAAAATTTTTTTCATATCTACCTGTTTTGGTTTCATAATTTTTTTTGTTCTCCTTGAAGTAGATATTGAGAGGTAAAAATGGGTCTCTGTAGGACTGACCCCCCCCCCCCCCAACAGATGGGCCTCCCAGAAACGGAGCTGGCTTCCTGCAGGAATCCATGGGAACTGGCCCAAGGGCTTATGACAGTTGATCCTGATCAACAGCAAGGACGGTACCAGCCCCATGCCCTCACTCCCACATCATGCCTGGAGAGGGGGGCTGGTTCTTCCACAGCTAGGAATCCCCAGCACTAGGTCGCTAACACATTTAGCTGCAACCACTCAGCTTGGACCTTGGTCTCAATGAAAAGGGATTAGGCTGGTGCTTCTTCCCATCAAGAACACTGAGCCCAGGTTCTGCCACGTCCTACCGCTGTTGCATCCCAGCCGCTGATTGCTTTGGAAAGAGGCCCAGCCTTCTCCAGTCAACAGCTGAGAGTCAGGGTGCCTCTCCTACAGTCTCAGGTTTGGCCATGCTGGACCTCTCTGTGCGGCCCTAAGAGAAAAGGGCACGGGGACCTGTCCTCTCTGTGATTTACTGCAGTGGGTGCCGCTCCAGCGGGCCAGTGCGTGTGCTACTTGGTCATTGCCTTTGTTTGCGTGGCAGACATTACACCTTCATTTATCTCTGGAACTTCCTCAACATACTTACATATGTCTGTTACGCTGCTCGCTAAAACTGATTTCATCTGGATTGGGTCACGTTTGGATTATTGATGTTTTTGGCTGTTATGCTTAGCATTCCATTTCTTCATGTGTTTTGTAATTTTAGATTTGTAGGTTCATTTGGAATAGGAAGTGTTTGGATTTTTTTTCTTTCTCCTCTGTGTTCAACCCTACCGGTCTAAAGGTGTTGTGGTTGGTTCCTCTTGGCCCCCTGAACCTCTGGTTGGTCCAGAAACAGGCCTCACACTGCTGGCTGGTGGTTGGAGATGGGGATGGCACGGTGGGCCATCTTAACTTGGTTCCTGGAAGAAAGGCTTTGTCCTCCAGTTCTCTGGGCCCACGGCTTCCTAGGAAGTTGTTGCCCCAGGCTGCACTTGGCCACAGTTTTTGTCAGCTTCCTTTCTGGATTAGGGGCGACCTACCCAAAGCTGAGTCTCAGCAGCAGAGTGCTTCCAGGCCTTCCTCTCCCCTCCCTCGGCGACCCCACAACGTTAAACCTGGAGTTCTGCAGCCTGTCCAGTCCTGCTGCAGCCACCACAGGGTCACCTGGAGTGGTTGTCAGGGACACCAAGCCGAGAGAGCCGAATTTTCCATGACTTTCTGGTTGAGTGTCGTCCGGAAGTACTTTGTGTAAAACGTTCACCAGCGGAGAGAAAGGGCAGGGGGAGGGGTGCACAGGACGGGCTGGTGAAATACATGGAGAAGGTCCAGAGGGGCCTGTGGGACCCTGCACGGGTGTCCCGACCCTTGTTGTTGTTGTTAGAGCTGAGCCCCCTGACACTCTGCTGGCTTCCAGACCTGGCACCCAGGAGCCTCGAGCTTCAGCTCTGCTCACTTGTCATCCAAAGAGATGTTTTTTCAGTCCAACTATATCTTTTGGCTTTCCCTTTTTATATTTTGCAAAGTGTTTGGAGCAGCAGGGAGGCAACAAAGCTGGACTCGTTGTGCTATCCTGACCCAGTCGGTAGTCTTTTAATCCATGGTGGGCATGGTCTCAGGTGTGGCTCTGAAAACCTCGGTTGGGATGGCTTCTCTCAGAGCAGCCACGCCCACTGGTGGCATGAGTAGTGTAACTGGGAAAGTTAGACTGCTTTGCCAGTAGTATAACGGGGGGGGGGGGGCAGAGGGGACACTCAGACTATTTTCCTCCTTCCCGTGGACTCAGAGACTATGAGACCAACCTCCTACACAGCGCAGGCATCCCCTCTACACTACCTCCAGAGGTGGTCAAGGCCAGCTGGATTAGCTCCCTGTCCAGAATCCACTCCACGTTGGCACAGCTCTGTTTTCAAGGAGTCCTTCTGGTATTGAGCATCTGTTTCTCTCTGTAGCACCCACCCACGAATGCTCTCTGCCATTTGAAGCAGCACTGAGTAGGTATGCCCCCTCTGCATTCCCTCTCAGCTGTTTGAGGGCAGCAGTAGACTTTTCTTCTCCTGGCTCCCTCATTCAACCTCCCTCTACCCCACCTGTCGTGTTCTCTTGCTCTGCAGGAACTCTGGGTTATCACATGGACTTTGTAAAACACCACCTGGCCTTGACCAAAGTGGACAGACAGACATTTAGTCCCTGAGAGGATGCTGCCTCCTGACGTCTCTAAAAGAGGAAGACGGAAAATGGATTCCCTCACATCTTCTGGTCTCAGCTAAGAATCCTCCCTGGTAGGTAGCCGGCTAAGGCATGTTTCACAAGGAAGCATCTCCCTCTAGTGGCCACCAGGGTGTATCGCAAGATGCTGTCCTCCCTTTCCTAGCTCTTGGGTCCATGAGAATTCCCTTATAAGGTTAAGAAGAGCCACTGAGCTGTGGGTGGATCAGCTGTAGACTGCAAAGCCCCTCATCTGACTTTCTGACTAAAATGAACTGATTTTGCAGTGGTGACTGGTGAGGGTGAGAGAGCTCGGCTTCAGTTTCCATGTTTCTCATAATTTCCTAAGCCAAAATTTGCAAATGGTTATACATATGTTAATATTATTCCCAGAAACTCCAGAATAATTGTTCTTCTTTTAGGTGCTTCCTTAATAATTGGCTCCTTTTATGATTTTCTCTGCCTGTCCCTACTTGCTAAGTGGTTTAGTCGAATCCTTTTAGTTGCAGTAAGCAGACTCCTTTACACCTGCATCTCAGCCACCTTGCATCTACTGGGTCCTCGCAAGGATCCCACATGGCTATGAAATAGGGGTCCTTCCCACTCAGGGGACACATGTGCATAGGTTTGCCATACAGAAAATGTTGGAGGGGGGAGTGGGAGAAAATAAACAGTTATTGAACACTTTCTATACTCTAGGTTCTACGCTGTTTCATATATATTGTTCATATTTTTGCATCAAGTCTGTTGTAACTATTATTATTCCCATTTTACAGGTAAGGAAACTGGGCTGAGAGGTTCCACCAGGGCTGCTGCAAGTTGTATATTTTCATTCTCTAGGAGATGCTCTTCACTTTGTAGTTAAAGCGGCATGATGGTTAGGGGTGGGGCCAGTAAGTCACTTGCCCAAGCCACACAGCGAGGGAGGGGCAGAGCCGGAATCCAAACCCAGGTCTGAATGACTACACAGCTAATGCTCTTCCTGCTGCATCATTCTCTTGGGGACCCCATAGGAGTAAAAGCAAATGAAGTTAGCTTTTTCCTTCTCCTTAGAGAAAGTTCCGTTTACATATTCTGAAATCAAGTGCAGGAAATATGGAATTTTATCCAAAATGACGGCCACCTCTCAGAAGGAAAAATGAGCATCTACTATGCGTGACACCTACTACTGTCCCAGGTGTTGGGTTATCAGCAAGACTCAGATCCCACTGGAGTCTGTGCTGGGCTGGACTGGGAGTGGAATGATACGCCTCCAGGGTATGATGGAGTCAACCTGAAAACCGAATTTAGTTCCACGTCAGAGGTTCCCCACCCACAGAAATGTGGTTTTAACTGGTCTGGCATGAGACTCAGCATCTCAGTTTTCTAAAGCTCCCTGAGTGATTCTACTGAGCAGCCAGGGCTGAGAAGCACTGATCTAGTCCAGCCCCTCATTGTAGAGAAGGAGGGAAAATGTGCCCAGAGGCCAGTGACTTGCTTGAGACCACTTGCCGATTAGTGTTGCTACTGAGTGTGTGCTGTCTCCTACTGGATCCTCTGCTGTGCCGGGAAGGGACAGGGAAGGGATGGGTCACCTGTTGGAAGAGAGAGGCCATAGTTGGTACAGGAGAGGCACTTACCTGTGCTCAGTACGTGCTTTTAACCATCACGTCATATGAAGTTGATCCTTAGAGGGCATGATCGCTGCTGTGAGCTGGAACCAGGTGTGACTCATGCCAGGAAACTGCTTGCTCTTATTATTAGTTAGGGCGAAAGGAAGAGCTGTTGTAAGAAAAACACCCAAGAATACTGTGGCTTAAAGAACATTGAGGTTTATTTCTCTCTCATTCAACAGTCTATGGTGAATCAATGAGCTCATTTATTCCACAAGGGCATTCGGGAACCTGGAACCATCCCTAGGGCGTTAGCCAGAACTGCTGCCTAAAGCTGGCATGCAGGCACTAATGGGTTCCAGAAAGAACACGAGGAGCATGTGGATGTATTTGAAGTGGCCCATCATGTTTGCTCATTTTCCAATGGTGAGAATTTAGTCCCATGGAAGCAAGGGGCATTGGGAAAAGTATTCCCTTCCTGTAGCCAGTGCCCAGCTACAGTTCTATTCCTATAATAGAAGGAGAAAGATTTTAGTGACTAATGAGTGTCTCCCTGGTAGCCTTCAAGGGAATTTAATCCTGGTGTCCTCTTTCAATCACTCTTCCAGTCAAGAAGCACTTTCAAGTACCTCTTATGAGTCGCGCAGGCATGGGAGATGGGAGCACAGAGCAGGGGTGACTAGGTTGTATGTTTTAAGTCAGGGAACATTCCCTAGAGGCAGAAATGTTTGGACTGAGTTTTGAAGATGAGTAGGAATTGCAAAGAAGGATATGCCAGGCAGAACACAGCTGTGCAAAGGCCTGGAAGTAGATGGAAGTGGATGGGACGAAGGTTTGAATGTGCCAAAGTGGCTGGAGGAGGGCTGGAGAGAACTCTGCAAAGCCAGACCATGTGGACTCCCATTTTGAAGCCAAAGAGTGCAAAGTAACCTTATTTTCTTTCTTTCTTCCTTCCCTTTCCTTTCTCTTTCTCTCTCCCTCCCCTCCCCCTCCCTTCCCTCCTTCCTTTTTCTTTCTTTCTTTCTTCCTTTCTCTCTCCCTCCCTCCCTCTCTTCCTTCTGTTGACTGAAATAAAAATGCACAACATGAGAGCTGTGAGATTTGGGTTTATTTGGGGACTTACTGAGGACTATAGCCGGGAGATGGCCTCTCAGATAGCTCTGAGGAACTGCTCTGAAGAGGTAGGGGGAGGTCAGTAGATACGTGATTTTGGCGAGGGGTTATGTGTGATCAAGCACACATCTTGGTAGGTTACTGTTAATCACAAGGAATAGATATCTCAGTTAAAGGTTTTAGTGCTTTTCTACATACAGGAAGATGCAAGAATCTGGGTGCGTGAAATTTTCTTCTGAAAATATCTAACTACCTGAGGGCCTGTTCTACCTGTTTTCCCGGAGCACAGCGTGCCTCATTCCTGATCTTTGCCCTTCGTTCCTTTCAGGGTGTATGTAGGTGGAACTGGATGGTGGGCAACATGGTTTGTTTTATCCTTTCCTCCTTCCCTCCCTCCCTCCCTCCCTTCCTTTTTACAGTACATCTCCAGGACTTATTTACTTTATAACTGGAAGCGTGTGCCTTTTGGCCACCTTCACCCATTCCAGCCCCCTCCTCCCACAGCTTCAGGCAGCCATCAGTTTGTTCCCTGTATCTACGAGTTAGTTTTGTGTGTGTCCTTTTTATTTTATTTTATTTTTTTAGATTCCACATATAAGTGAGATTATACAGTATTTGTCTTTCTCTATGTGACTTATTTTGCTTAGCATAATGCCCTCATGTTTCATCCATATTGTCACAAATGGCAGGGTTTCCTTCTTCTTAGGGCTGAATAATATTCCATTGTATATATATATACCACATTTTCCTTATCCATTCATCTGTCAGTGGACACATAGGTTATTTCCATATCTTGGCTATTGTAAATAATGCTGCAATGAACACAGGGGTGCAGATATCTTTTTGAAGTAGTGATTTTATTTTCTCTGGATATAATCCCAGAAGTGAGATTGCTGGATCATACGGTAGGTAGTTCTAGAACCTCCTCACTATATTTTCCATAGTGGCTGCACCAATTTACATTCCCACCAACAGTGCACAAGGATTTCCTCTTCTCCACATCCTTATAGCACTTATTTCTTGTCTTTTTGCTAATAGTCATTCTAACAGGCATAAGGTGATAAGTCATTGTGGTTTTGATTCGAATTTCCCTGATGATTTGCAAACTTTAAATTGATAGTTTTTTGTTTGTTTGTTTTTTTAATTTTCTTGGCCACCACGTGGCATGTGGGATCTTAGCTCCCCAATCAGGGATCAAACGTACACCCCCTGTATTGGACGGGAGGAATCTTTTTTTTTTTTTTTCTTTTTGCGGTATGCAGGCCACTGCTGTGGCCGCGCAGGCTCAGCGGCCATGGCTCATGGGCCCAGCCGCTCCGCGGCATGTGGGATCTTCCCAGACCAGGGCATGAACCCGTGTCCCCTGCATCGGCAGGCGGACGCTCAACCACTGCGCCACCAGGGAGGAAGGGGGGAATCTTAACCACTGGACGTCAGGGAAGTCCCTCAATTGATAGTTTTGAGGAGTGAATTCACTGGCATCTACATGTGAAAAGGAACTTGTGTGGGATTGGGCCCCTAACTCTTAAGAGACTAAAAGGAAACTGAGCTGAGCTATATTTATTTTTTTTAATTATTATAGCATTTTATCATCATATCCCTTTCTTTTTATAGATTTATTTATTTTGTTTTTGGCTGCGTTGGGTCTTCGTTGCTGCGTGCTGGCTTTCTCTAGTTGCAGAGAGTGGGGGCTACTGTTTGTTGCGTGGGCTTCTCATTGCAGTGGCTTCTCTTGTTGTGGAGCACGGGCTCTAGGCACATGGGCTTCAGTAGTTGTGGCTCGCGGGCTCTAGAGTGCAGGCTTAGCTGTTGTGGTGCACGGGCTCAGTTGCTCTGGCATGTGGGATCCTCCCTGAACAGAGATCGAACCCGTGTCCCCTGCACTGGCAGGCGGATTCTTAACCACTGCGCCACCAGGGAAGCCCCCTGAGCTGGGCTTTTGACACTCCCCACCCGAGGTTATTTAAGGATCAGCCAGCCTTTGGGAAATGTACTGTTTTCTGATATCATGAGATGGTCTTGCCCGCGCACTTCTGGACTACAGGGTGGGTGGGAGTGGTGCCCCCTGGAACGGGTGGGGTGTGAAAGGGGGCAATCCCGGGCACACATTGGTTTCGGGAGGAGGCCTTAGACTGGGGTGAGGCAATATCTCTCGGACTCAGAGTCCAGAGCGTGGAGGTGCCTGGCATGTTTCTGGTGATGGGGGGTGGGTGACAGCTGGCCCTGTGAAGGTGGGTGGGCAGAAGGTGGGAGGCAGGTGGCTAAGGGGCCTATGTAGGTCCTTCTGTACCTCCAGTCCTCTGGGGAATTCAGGGTAAATGTAGCTGGTCTCAGGCATGCTGTGTGGTGGATCCCACGGTAAGGACTGAGAAGCAGGGGCAGAGCAAGGCCCTTTCTCTAGTGGCCCGCGTGGCAGTTGTGGCGGCACCCCCTGGCGGAAGCCCGCTGTTCCCCGCAGAGCCGTAAGCTCATGGGCTCCATGGGGGTGGCCTCCCGGGGAGGCTGGAGCTGCAGACAGGCCGACAGGTCGGCTGGCGGGGGCGTGGAACCTAAGCCTCAGGTGATCACAGTTTGGGAATTGAAAGGAAATGTGCTCCGGCTTTGCAGTTGCCGGGGATGAGGTCCGGAACATTCTGGTTATGCTTTCATATTCCCCTCCCAACTCTCAGGAGGGCCCCTCCTGCTCTCAGGATCACATTGATTGTGAAAACTCATCTTTTTAGCAATTCTTTCTGAAGTTTTGGACTTGTGTTTCTCAGTTTGTGTTCGTGTCTGTGTCGCCTCCCCGCTGTTCTGTCTTTGTCTCTCATTTCTCCCCACGAGCTTGCCAGTCAGCAGTTGGTCACCTGATGTTTCCTAAGTGTTTCTTCTCTTTCCTGCCTCTCCGAGTCCGGCTGCAGAGAAGCTGCTGTTTCTCCACGGGCAACGGGGAGACTGTCTGCTGTTCTGAGCTGCTGCCTTTTCCTCTCGTCACTGGCCACAGGGGATCCCTGCGGGCTCCCAGGCCAGCCAAGCAGCGAGCTCATGATGAAAGGGGGGGCTCTGTTGTCCTGAGATGAAGCATCAGGGGCAGATCCTGATGACTGAAGCCCTGACCCCCAGGTCTCCTGGTGCTGGCAGGCCATTGCAAACTTTGCTATTAGGAGCCATCTCCTTTGTTCTTACATGTTTCTACTTTCTTGTCACCCAGTCTCAGGTTAATTGTTTTCTGACAATTTGTCTGGCAGGCTATCTTTGCGTCAGGGAGGCTAGAGTGGCTGCTGTGTGTGGAGGTGATGTCACAGACCCGAGAGGGAGCAATCGCAGTGTCACACAGTGTGGGGGGCCCGGTCCCGGACCCAGTCACCTACAGTTTGTTCTAAACAGTCAGCGATGCAGGCTCAGAGCCTTAGGAGCTCTCAGCAGCCTGTGGCCAAGCCTTTCCCAGGGTATCATTCTCTTGCTGTTTGTGGTTTTCAAGGGCCACCCTTCCAGTGCAGGGACCTCAGGGTACAGGTGCCTGTGTGCTGGGCTAGATGATCTTTGAGGTCTTGTCTAAGATCCTACGAATGCTGATAGCACAGAGACTAGAACAGGGGTGACAGATCTTCCCAACTATGTTAGAACATGTGGTCTGGGAATTCAGTAACTCACCCATCACAAATATTTACTGCTAAACTCTTTCTCTGTGCCAGGCATGGTGCTAAGGGCTGGAGATTCAATAGTGAATAAGCGTCCAGTTTGGTGGGGGAGACAGAGCCGCACACACATGTAATTACAGTGCAATGTGGTCAGGACCAGGATCCAGTCATTCGTGGGGTGTTTTTTTTTTTTTTTTTTTTTTTGCGGTACGTGGGCCTCTCACTCTTGTGGTCTCTCCCGTCGCGGAGCACAGGCTCCGGACGCGCAGGCTCAGCGGCCATGGCTCACGGGCCCAGCCGCTCCGTGGCATGTGGGATCTTCCCGGACCGGGGCATGAACCCGCGTCCCGAACCCGCGTCCCCTGCATTGGCAGGCGGACTCTCAACCACTGCGCCACCAGGGAAGCCCTCATGGGGTGTTTTGAGCACAGAGGAGGGGTACCTGGCCCAGTGGGGTCTCAGGAAGGCTTTGCTGGAAGAGGAATCAAGGAGATTGGGTTTGAAAGAAGCAGCAGGAGCTGGCTAGGCCAGGCAAAGGGGAGCGGAGAGGGGAGGAGAGGAAAGGTGAATTGTTTTCCTGTCTGAACCACCCAGTTTAATAGTGGTAAAAGCAAAGCATATGAGGAAGGGAGAGTGACAAAGCACAGGTCCCTTGATTTTAGAGACCAAATTTTAATCTCCTCTCCTTTGTACGAGCGTCTCAAACTCAATGGCCAGCCACCCAGTGTCTGACCCGTGAGTCCCTTCACAGTTCCTGGGGGCGTGTCACGCAACCTAAAATTCCCTGCAGGGACCGCAGATGAGTGTGTCCTCATAATCCTTGCTTCACTCAGGGACTGTCTGAAAGGCAGGGCCCCTCAGCACCCGGTGCAGTGCAGAGAGCACGGTGTGTGCCCATCAGATCCACAGATTGCATCTGTGTGTGTTGGGCCCCCTACCCGTCAGGGTGATCAACGGGAACTTGGCAGTTAGAGGCAGCCACCAGTTACACAAGTCGTTAAGTTTACAACGGAACATGGGCCAGGCCAAAGATACGGCTGCCAGAGGCATCCCTCAGCCTGGCACCGGCAGGAGGAGGATTGCAGAGGCAAGACCTCCCCAGGGAGGGCCACCTGTGCTGGTCTCTACTGGAGGTGGGTGCCGGGCCCTCTACACGGTGAACTCCAACCTGGGCCAGTTTCTCTTTTAAGGACTCTGGGGATTAACTCCGTGTTCCATTTCCTGGCGTTGCCACGGCCTTAGCTCTTCTGGGCAGATAATGGGAAATCCACGGGAGGCAATGTGATTTTAGGAAAAGCGGCCTTGAAGTCAGCTGGCCCTGAATTTGACTCTTAGCTCTGACAGCCTTGAACACTTAACTTCTCTGAACCTTGATTCACTCATCTATAAAGTGGGGTTCATCATATCTGTTGTTTAGTAACTGTTGTGAAGATCAAAAGAATTAGCACATGTAAAGCACATTCTTCATACCTTTACCTCTCGAGCGGGGCAAGGTGGCTGCATTCACTCAGTAAACAATTACTGATTGTCTGTTTATTGCTAAGCGTTGTTCTGGGTTCTGTGAAAACTAATGAACAAAAATCTCATAAAGCTCACATTCTGATGGGGAAGCCAGAAAATAAGTAAACCAACAAATAAATAAACAGGATAATTTCAGATAGTGATAAGAGCTACAAAGACAAGGAGAGAGGCTGATAGAGGGTGATGTAGTAGGAGGCCCGAGGAGGCTTCGAGGTATGCAGTGATATTTGAACTGAGACCTGAAGGCCGAGGGGGCGTCTGCCTTGCCGGGACCTGCGGAAGGAAGAACATTCAAGGCAGAGAAAACAGCAAGGATGCAGGAAATGTGCCGAGGAGGGCAAGCGCCTGGCTCATGCAAGGGAAGAAAGAAGGTCCCAGTAGTTCAAGCACTGTGAACCCTGGGGAGTGTGGTGTGAGATGAGATGGAGAGCAAGAGCTAAGCATGTTCCCAAACTCTGCTCCGGGGCGTCCTGGAGCCCTGCGATTAATTCACAGCGCTCCACGGGATGCTAAATGTTTAAGAGAACACTCAACGTCTGTTGGACTCCATGCAAGCTACTAACTAGCTCAGGATAGCTTGCAGTTTCACCATGAGATTGCCCTACATGCTTTTCGATGACATATCTTTGTGAAGCTGGCTTTTCAGTGGTTGCTGTGATAAAAAGCAAGCACCATGGGCAAATCAGTGCAGAACAGGAAATGAGGGTGGCAGTGTCTAACGTGATTCCGAGTTTTGAGAGGTTGTGCACTGCCCAACCGGCACACCACACATCCCGTTAGTAAGTAGTTGTGGTTATTTAAGAATGAATTATTCCCTAATTTATATGTATTATTTTTTCGAACGGCTACTCAGTTATTAGGACATAAATACTTATTACATGGTTTGGGCCTAACTAAATGAACAGAACCCTTAGGTATTTCTTTTGGCCTCAGAGGACTGTGAAAAAAATTTCTGAGCCTCTAAGAGCACTTTGAACATAGAAGGTTGGAAAGCCACCCCTGGGCTAGGTGACAGTGCTGTCAGTCACACACTTCTCCTTCCAAGCCCTGGGCCTGATACTGGATGTCTCTTGATAGCCGCGGAGTGCTTGTTTGTGCATGAGAGCAGGTGATGGGAAAAGGTCATGTAGATTTTCTAACTGGGTGGGTCCCCAGTCTGCCTGCCATTTGGATCACCTGGGGAACTTTGTAAAAACAGTTTCCTGTCCTCTGCCCTGGAGATTCGAATTCAGGGGTGTCTGACGGAGGAATCTGAGTTTAAAAGCCTCTGCTCCAACCCGCATTCCTTTAGGCAGCCGGGAAGGCCCAGATTTGCGGGGTCCTGGTTGTTTTCGGGTGTACTGGGGTCCAGGCTGTGGCCCGGGGAAACGAGGTGGCATTTCCGGATCTCCAGGCGGGGAAGGGGCACGGGCAGCTGCGTCCCAGAACGCGGGGGTAGGTGGGTGCTAGCCGCGCTCATCCCCACATCCATTGCGGGTGCGCAGCGGGAGCGGCCCGAAAGGAAGACGCCTCTGCGGGGTGGGTCCTCACCCTCCCAGGGCCAGGGATCACGTACTTCCCCGCCCCCGCCGCGGACAGCCGGACGCCTAGGGAGGGTTTCTGGGGCGGGGTGGGAGAGGGAGAGGGCTGAGTGCAGCTGGGAGGGAGGCGGCCGAGAGGTGGCAGCAGCCGTCCGCCCGCAGCCTCCGAGCCTCCAGTCAGGCCGGGCGGGGGTCGCGGAGACGCGGGCTGCTCGGGGACGCGCGAGTGGCTCGGGGGTGCGGGCGCCAAGGCCGGCCGGGCTGACCCCGGTGGCGGGGGCAGGCGGGGGAGGAACCGCCGAAACAGACGCGGGGTGCCCCCAGCGACGGCCCGATGTCTCCCGGAGTCTGAGAGCTGGGGTTGGACCAGTCTGGTTACACCCTGGTTGAGTCTCTTTACATAGGATTTGTAGGGGTGCAAGATGCGAAGAATTTTTTTGGGGGTGGGGGAGGGGTGGCAGGGATTAAAAATAACTCCCTTGCTGGTGTCTAAAATTCCACTGTTAGAGATGCATTCTTTTGTTTTGTCCGCTCCTCAAGGCCCTGGGAAGGATCAATGCATTAGATAGAACTTCAACTCTTTAGAATAAATCAATGACTTAATCTAATCTTTCTTCCTGGCAAGAGAAAAGCCCAGAATACTGAAGAAACAAAGAGGCGTGAAGGCACATTAATTGGTACTTGCTAATCACGCCCCAGAGACCAGGGCACTCCCTGGGAATGTTTCAGAACCATTTATGTTAGAGAAAAAGCAGCCCCATATCCACTGTGTGAATGCTTTAGGGAGGATTAATGTGGTCCCAGCACAGGGTGATTAGTTCAGTGCGTTGCATTATTATTATTATTTTGTAGAAGAGGAAGCACCTGTACTAAGATTTTAATAAATTATAAAATTAATCTCTTCTTCTCTTTCCTTCTACCTTCTCTCTTTGAATTAGGGAAGTGGTATGGTATGGTGTGATGAAACTTTTACTCCAGAAATTCCTGGCTTGGAGATCTGCCTCTGCCACCCGCTTACTGGCTGTGTAATTCTGGAAAACAATCTCTCTGAGCCTCAGTTTTCGCTTCTGTAAAGCTGGAAAAATGGTACCTACTTGGAAGGTTGTTGTGAGCATTAAATTAGATGGCACATGGAAAACATCTGGTGTATGTACTGATTCAGGCCCAAGTGATGTGTGTGTCACAATAGTCACCATGGAACACCTCCCTGTGGTCTGAAGTTTTGTATTTTTCTTTCTCTGTGACACCAGTGATGCTGTTGAACAAGGCTGTCCAGTTTGAGGACTGTCACAATTTACACAGACATGGGCTGTGGTGTGTGTGTGTGTTATCTCTGTGTGTGTGGTGCTCTCAGGTATAGACGCACCAATGTGAACAAGAACTGTAAAGAACTCTGCATCCTTACATACCAGATTTTTAGGAATCTTTTACCAGAAGGAATGGAAAATACTGGTAAGCAGTAAAGTCTAACCACCATTTGAAGACAGTTCTCCATAGGTTTCTTCCAGGAATTTAACATCTGTTTAGTCTTGTAACAAATTAAAATCTATCCTCTGTCTTCAGACTAAAGACCTTGAGTCAGGGGTGAAGTTTAATCTTTTTAAGGACAGCCCCCTACTCTCATATGTAATGTGTTTCTAAAAATGTATGTGAACACCAATCAATATTTCTCCCAGTGGTAAAGTCAAGAGTAAAACAGTATTTTTAGGCTCACAACTGTGTAGGATAATGACTTTTGTATCTTTTCATTTCCCTCTGTTCCTCCTTCTTACCTGAAAGATTATGAGTTAATTATGGGTTTACAACCTGGGTTATTATTAAATTATTTTTTGATGTTGTGTGTCCTGGATCTAGATTTTTGACACTTATGTTCTTGACACATATTTTTGACACTTACATTCTGTCTTGTAACTGTATTTAAAGAACTATCTTAGACCTATCTTTATGTGTGATTGGCTTCAATGCTCACTGCTAGTCCTTTTATATTTTGATTTTCCCATTCTTGAGCTCCTAATTTTGTCATGACTTGAGCAGTTGGAATATATTTTAAAGTGATTTAAACACTATATGAGTGGCAGACATTTTGAGCTCTTATGAATGTCTTTTTCGTTAACTCCTCTCAAAAACTAAAACTTATCTGTGAGTAAAATACCTGAATCTAAATTTTTTCTATGTCAAAACTCTATAGACATCACTCTATCATAGATGAGAAGACCAAGGTCAGCATGATTTTTATTCCTTTATAGATATTTTTATCTTCTTTTATTGGTCTGGAGATAGATACATAGAAAACACGTTTTCTATTTTAATTTAAAAAGTTGTCAGAATATTTTTAGGTGTGAGTCTCTGTTAGTTACTTTTTCCTGGAACCTGGTGAACCCGTTTCTTTCTCTCAGCTTCCCCTCTTCCCCTCCCTTTTTGGAAAGTTTTCTTTTACTATATCTTCAGTGATGGCTTCTTCTTTGATTGTTCTGGATTCTTCTTCAGAAACATAATTCTTGGGCTGAATCTCTGTTCCTGGTCTTCCATAGCTATTATCTTCTTTTTTAATTTCTGTATTTTATTGATTGTAAGAAGCACTTATATTTTATGTACAACTAAGGAAGAAAAAATGTTGCCAGTTAAATTATGACGTAATGCCATAATTATAGCCCTGTGAAATTGGTAAGTTGATCCACCAGCTTCCTTCTTGTTTTGAAGTATTTCATCTACTTTGAGAGATTTGGAAGTTTCTCCTGCCTTCAATTGCATTGTTTGGCATGTGACAGGCAATATCTTTTGCGTGTATCTCAGTTACGAAACAAAACACAGCTTCTAAGCTTCTACTTAAGGATAACTTCTCTTACCTTTCTTTGATCCCTTAAAGAACTTGGCTTAAAAAAAAAGGAATTGCAGTCATTGCTCCAATAACAGATATTTACTTCAGTAATATCAAATTACATCCCGCTGCTCTAATTCCACGCCTTTCTGCATACACAATAACTTCTTGTTTCAATGCCAAATCATAGTGTAATCTTATAAAAGACATTTTAAATGGCAATTAAACTCACATGTAATCACAACAATGTACATAAATCAATTAAAGTGCTTACAACATGAACAACTGAGACCACGTTTGGCCATACCCAGGACTTGACAACCTCACCAGGACAGCCCCCTGGTCCACTATGATTGTAAGATGCCACCAATTGTAAGATGCCACCGATTGTAAGACGTAACCTGATTTCTGAATTGTAAACATGTGCAAAAATGGACATCTTAGAATCAGTGAAATATGATAGTTTCAATTCTTTGTTCTCTTTCTCTGCATTTTGGAAGTCTTTCTCAAGTTTGCCATCCATAATACTTACTCGATTTTCTGCCATGTCAATTCCACTCATTTACTGCTTCCTATTAATTATTGTTGAATAATTTTATTTTCTTGCAGATAGTTTTCTTATCAAAACTAGCTTCCTTTCTATCTGTTCTTGGAAACCACTGGTCAGATTCTCTTTTATAGGCCTGAAGCCCCTGGATATTTACCATACAACTGAGTTCTAGTGAATTCGAGTGATGTGTGTGACTTACAGAACTTCCCCATAAGAGCATTCATTGAGCTCTTCTCCATGCTCTTCTTTTCCTTATTCCAGCTAAGTGCCAGCAGACGACAATGACAACCTTGGAGGCCACATGATGAAGTTGGCAGAACTTTTGTTATCCTGTGTGCCCAAGGTTGGAGAGCTGCTCTTGGCAACTTGGAACATTTGTCTTAGGCTGTTTTCTAAGTGACAAATCAACTTTTATTATATTTCATCCAATATATAAATATTGGGTGTATTTGTACAGCAGCTGAATTTACTCTAATAATACATATTCTGAAGTCACCATGTACCTTTTCTAAAAGGTTTTTACAAAATTCTTATAAAATTTCTATGAGAACTGCCTTAAATTTTGCTTTCTTAATTACTGTTGCTGCTAAGAAAAGAGAGTAACTTAGACACTGAAACTATCTCAAATGAGGTAATGAAGTAATTAATGGATTTTTAAAAATAAATTTATTTATTTTTGGCTGCATTGGGTCTTAGTTGCTGTGCATTGGCTTTCTCTAGTTGCGGCGAACGGGGCTACTCTTCGTTGCAGTGCGCAGGCTTCTTGTTGCTGTGGCTTCTCTTGTTGCGGAGCACGGGATCTAGGCTTGTGGGCTTCAGTAGTTGTGGCACGTGGGCTCAGTAGTCGTGGCTCACAGGCTCTAGAGCACAGGCTCATTAGTTGTGGTGCATGGGCTTAGTTGCTCCGTGGCATGTGGGATCTTCCTGGACCAGGGCTTGAACCTGTGTCTCCTGCATTGGGAGGCAGATTCTTAACCACTGTGCCACCGGGGAAGTCCTAATTATTGGATTTTAACACTCCTGTCACCTCTGCCAAAAAGAAAAGTTTCAGAATACCACCTTTCCCCAATGGGTATATGGAGTTCTGATTTGCTCAGACATTTGATAAAAGAAGAAAAGAAGAACTCTCACAAGCAAGTGACTGAAACCTGCATGGATAATAACTGAACATTGTCTAACGTTGTTTTGGATGACATTTTAAAACACTCCACTCTTTTAACTAACTGTTGTCTCTTTTATTATTAAAAGTTATATCTTATTGTTTATTTTAAAAGATTCACAATTAGGCTTTGCATAAACAAAGGAGCTTCCCCCCATCACATTTTTGTAGGACCTATAATGTCATGTCAAGGTGGCAGTCTTTGAAGTTTATCCTGGTATCAATTTTATCTCAGCTTGTTTTCAGTTTCAACCTCATAACATAAAAACCTCATGTTATGTTTTTCATATTATAGTTGCCAATTTCCTAAAATTTTCTTCTGGTTTCTGTGGTAAATCATCTTCAGAGATGTGTTCTTTTTCTTAGTCTTCTGGGTGATTCTCTTTTTCTTGTTTATGACATTGTTTTTCTATAGGTCCCATCGCCCCTACCCCACTACCCTCTTCACTTTATTTACCTTAAAGCATGTAGAGCTCTATGGAGACTTGGTGCTTGCTAACAGAGGAAGTGTGGCTTGTCTTTGGTTTTCCTCACTGCCCTGTTCCTTAGGTGTGCAGCTGGAGGGCCAGCTGAGGTGCATAGCTCCTCAGCAGTTCCCAGAATTGATGAGATTCATTTTGTGCAGCCCTGCTGAACTGATGTGGGATCTCCTCCTACTTCTGCCTGTTCTCTAACAGTCAGAACTGAAGAGTATGTCAAAATCTTACTCTCCAGCACAAACTGCCTTTGTCCTGCCTATGAAGCATCATGTGTGGGAAAAATACCTTCCAAAATGTGATGTGCTATTGCTGGTCCTCTGCTAATTCCTGTTCCATGGTTTCCCAGGAATTGTCTGTGAATGGATGTAGATAGATTGGGGGAGACAGAATAGTTCTCTGGCCTATCCAGAGAGTAGCACCCATAGTAGAGAGCCAGTTGTTTGTTTGGTTAGGTCCTGGATCTCTGAACTGCAGGTAGAAAGTAGGAGAAAGGCAACGTATTCTTATCATTTTTCAGGTGGGTGGGGTTACTCTGTTTTACAAGGTGAAACATGGGTTGTTTGTCTCAATGCAGCTTAGCTTCATTAGCTTTATTGAGGTAATAGAAATTCCTTTTAGATTCAGGTAACAGTTTGTTGGTTCATCTTCACTTTTGATGTTGTTGTGAATTTTTGCCTTTTTTTTTTTTTTCTGTTTTGTAAGTAATTTAGGGAAAAGTTTGGAGACACTTCATCAGGAGCGTCCAGCCAGATGCCATTTTAAACCCTAAGTGATTTGATTTGATTTTTTAAAAAGTAGGTCTGGGAATTAGTTCAGTTTACTTACGTTCTGTTTACCTTAAATCACTTCATGAAGCATCCACTGGGTCCAAAGTTGTCTTCAGATACTTTTCTAAATTTCATTGCATGGGCCTTTGGAGGAGGCAGGGGTGAGACTTCTTTTGATAGCAGGTAACCATGTCAAACAGTCATCAAGTCGAGAGTAATTCTTATTGGGGTCTTATTCAAGGTATTTTTGATTGTTAATGATAGAAACTAATTACAGCCAGTGGGGGCAGGGTGGGGAAGGGGGAGAAAGAGAGAAAGAAAAGAAAAAAAACCCTGTATATTGGGATGCTGGAGTACCTTAGAGAATACAAGGACAGTTGGACTAGAAGCTCCAAAGCTGTTAGGAACACAGACCTTCCATTCGCTCTCTAACCCCTGCTTTCCTGTGAAAGAAACATTATTCGTAAACACGGGCCTTTTCAGGATGTAATGTGACTTTGTCTGCTTCTCATGGGCGTGGAGTAAAATGCATGCCTCAGAGCTTCTGCATTTTCTCTGTTCAAGTAATCCACCTCAGGCTGACTGACGGCTCTTCCTGGAGTCTGTCCTAATTCCAGACTCCAGGGAGAGAGGGAACTTGACGGGCCTGGCTTGGGTCAGGTGACCAGTCTGGCCCAATCAGCTGTGGTTGGGTATGTATATGTATGTGAAGGTACTAGCGTAATTGCTGGCTCCAACTCAGGGCTTGGAGGGGGTGGCAGGGGGGCAGCAGTTCTCAGAGAAAGAGGCTCATTGTGCCTTGGGCAGGCTCCCCAAAGGTGCCTATCACTCTTGGCTTTGGGAAGAAAGCCCACTAGGTCCTGTCCTGAGGGGAGCTGGAGTCCCAGGCCATGACCCTCCTCTCAGGCCTATGAGTTACTTGGGTGGAATAGAGCACCACTCTTCCCACTGAGTTGTGGGTCTTGGGGAGCTCTCGTGAAGAGTTGCAGAGTAATTTATAAGTCTGCACACCTGCATCTCCAGCTGTCTCCCATTAGATTTTCCTTGGCGTTGTTCCCGCTTCCCTCTAATCAGAAAAACTCTTTCGTATGAAATCCAGATTTTGCAAACTTTCTTTCTAGCAGTGACTTTATTTGGAAAGTAAACACTCCCTTCAGCTCTAAGGCAGGACCAGTCACAACTGGACATGGCACACCTGCACCATTGCTTTTCTCTATGGGGGTAGAAATGGAAATATGTTTCTCATGGCTACATTTAGTAGAATGCAGCTGGAGTTAGCAGTGTGGGAGAGCACTGGCCTAGGAGTCAGAAGTCCTGGGTTTTATTCTCCACATTGCCTTTCACATAAAACTTTAAGACTTTGAGCAATTTTATCAGTGGACCCAAATTCCAGTTTTTAAATTTATAAAATGGGGATAATAATACTTACTTTGTTTACCATCTATCAAGTGCTTTAAATAGGATCAAAGATCTATAAATATAAGCCATTCTTGATTAATTGACACTGGATGGACTGTTTGTAACTTTCTAACAATATTTCAGGGGTTAATAGAGATTTATGCAGGAGGGCAACACCAGGAGGAGAGGTAGGAACTGAGAGTGGTTAAACAATTCATCCAGTGGCACAGGTAAGTCAGAGGCAGAGCTGGGGATAAGCAGGAAATTCTGGACCTCCCCCACCTGAAGACTCTCTCACTCACGTGATCACAGGTCTTCTCCATGTATCTGCTCTTTCTAGCAGGACCTCCTGTCTTAGTCTATAGTTGACCCATCCTGATCTGACCGAAAGGAAGAGGCTGTGTTGAGATCGAAGTAGCGCTGTTGACCCCCAGCCCACGTGTTGCGTACATCCGTGTACATCCTGGACAAGACTTCAGAGCTAAAAGTTCTGACTGGTTTGTCAGACTCTAAGGCCTGGGAGCTCAGACCTGCATGCTCTTTCTCCCCTTGCTTCAGTGTATTATGTACCTTGGGGTGTTGAGAGGGAGATGAGAAGGATTGGGGTAGGTGGGAAACTCAGGACTAAGTGAGGCAAATCCAGAGGATGGTTTTCTTCTCCTGTGCCTTCTAGGGACTTTGTGTGTGTGTGTGTGTGTGTGTGTGTGTGTGTGTGTGTGGAGGGGGGTGTGAATTAAGGTTAAGTTAAATGATAAAATCCAAAACAACAAGGTCTCACTTCCTTTGGTTTTGAGCTGCAGAGGAAATGTGATGTGAAAAGCAAAAAGAGTAGGCCCCACCCTTCTAGCACTTTAGAATTTGCCAGGGCAATTCCTGATTCTTGGGTCACAGATCCTTACAAACAACCCTGTGGACCACTTAATGTCATTGTCACTGCTATCCAGATGAGGATCCTGGACATGAGCTGACATGCCCAAGGTGAGGCCATCAGTAAATAGAGTCAGAATCTGAACCTAAATCCAGAATTTTTCCACTTAGCAACCATACTCTCATGCCTATCGGAGGGTTTTAAAACACTGATATCCGATTCTGATTTAAGTGATCTGGGGTTGGCCCTGGACATTGAGATTTTAAAAAGTTCCCCAGGTGATTCAATATCTAGTCCAGCTTGAGAACCGCTTCTCTATGCTTTCCCAAGTTCAGTGGCTGAGGACCAGCCACCTTCTGACCCAGTGCCTATCAAACTTGAATGTACATAAGAAACACCTGTGAATATTGTTCAGCATGGGGGTTCTAACTCAGGTGGTCTGGGAGGGCCTGAGGTTCTGTATTTCTAACAACCTCCCAGGTGGTGCTGCTGGTCCTGGAACCACACTTTGAATGGAAGGGTGATCTGACCAGCACACCTCCCATGCAGTGCTCTGAGTGTCCTCCACCCAGGCTCCCCAGCTGTGCTCAGTCGGCCAGGTGGACCTGCTGGCTCCCCGCCCCCGACCAAGCTGGTGTGCGACTCAGTTTGTGTGATTGTACTTTGAGCTGAGGTGCGCCTTCCCTTCCTTCCACCACTGGGTCTGCTGCTGTGGATCCTGGTCTGGCTTTCTACCTTGTCCCTGCTTCTGGTTCCAGGATCTGGTGCCTCCCAGTCGCCCAATTTGTTGATGTCAGCCCAGTCCTGATGTGTGAAAAAGCAGGAGGGAGCCCATGCATTGAAGACCAGAAAGCCTCATGTCTGGGATGAGAAGGACTGTCCCTGCTCTGCCACTTCCTGCCTGTATGGCCTTAGGCAAGTTACTTGGCCTCTGTAAGGGGATAAAGATCGCTGCCTCGTAGGTTTACAGTGAGATTACACGAGATGATTTAGGTAAAGTGTCCACATCAGAGACTGGTATGCTCCATGAACAATCATTGTATTATTAAGGAAGTTGGAGCTAAACATTTACTGACTGTCCAGTATGTGCCATTTCCTGCACTAGGTGATTAGTAGACGTTATCTTGTTTGAGCCTCAGAACAACCCTGCAAGGTAGGTCTTTTTTCTGCTGTTCATGTGAGGTCATTGCAATCAGAAAGGTAGTGACTCAGACAAGGATGCCCAGCTAGCAAGCTCTAGGGCCAGCACTTGCACCCCGATTTGTCTGACTTTGAAGGCTTTTGCAGATCCCCTTTGACAGTTGTGGCTTATTTGACAGACAGGAGGGCTGCATAAACACTTGTCGACTTAGCCATTTGGGGAGAGGGAGACCAGCTCCCAGAGGCTGGGAAGCAGCTTCACTGCTCTCCATTTGCCTTTGGAGGACAGGCAGGTGGATAGGAGCAGGGGCTAAATGATTGATGGGCTGGGTCAGAAAGTGACTTTGACACTAACAAGCACAGCCTGCCTGGCCCCTGCCCTGTGAACCAGTCAGTGCAGGACCTGGAGGAACGGTAGGCTTCTATGCCCTCCACAAGAGCAGCAATTTGTGTGTGTGTGTGTGTGTGTGCATGCGCGCGCGCTCTAGGGGCTGAGAATGAGCCGGTGGCAGCAGGAGTGAGTACTGTGGATGGGGAATGAATAAGATCTCCTTGTGGCTGGGGTGGAATGGGGCACCCTGACAGGCTCCCACCCCAGTCTCCGTGAAAAAGAGCTCGGTGGGACCCAAGCCTGTGAGTCTCCTGTCTCCTGCCAGACCCTGGCACCTGCCTGCCACCAGGTTGTTGACGTAAAATGTAAACTGTGCCTCTAACACAGCAGCCTGGCAGCGGGGAATGTGCTGATGAGAGAGAGAGAGCGCGGAAGGGGAGTGGGGGTGCTGCAGGGAGCTGGCAGCTCAAATCCAAAATGGTCTGACTCTGGTGGTGAGTGTGGGGCTTGTGCTGTCCCTTGCAGAGGACCCTCGCCTGCCCCCGGCCTGGAGGCATGGAGGCTGAGGCCAGGGCCTTCACACCTGGCTGTCCTGGAGTGAAGGCGGCCCTCTCCTCCAGCCAGGCAAGCTGCAGTGGCCTGGGCTGCTCCTCTGGCAGCACAGCCCCGCCCCGCTCTGCAGGGGGACAGGGATACTCAGCCTGCACTGCCCTTTCATACCACTTAGCACAGGAACCAAGATGGATCTGTTTAATGGAGGAGGAGATGGAGCTGCGAGGAACTCAGCCAGGGTGCCTGGGCCTCCAGGCAGTGGTGGTGGCTGCCTCTATTTTGCTCACTGGGGACAGTGCCGCTCGGCCTCACTTCACACTGGGGTCTTCTAGCCTCAAAGCTCAGGTTGTCCATCTTGATGAAAAATGCACAGATTTTACACAATTACAGGAAAAAAGAAACCCATGCCGTATGCTTCATTGTTTATATAGCTGGTTTTGTATATTTTTGATTGTACTATTATGTTTTCAACCGTTATCCAAACTCTTTTTCTCTGAGACTGGGGAGGAGGGACTTTGCAGGACAAGGGTCCCCTCCGCCTATCCTTACAACTGCTAAATTGAGATCCTTCAACTCACTTAACATTTTATTTATTTTTAACTTTTCATTTCGAATTAATTTCAGACTTAAGAAAAAAGTTGCAAAAATAGTACCAAAAATTCCCCTCACCCAGATTCCCCCAAATGTTAACATCTTGTATAACCTAGAGGTCAATGATCAAAGCTATTAGCATTTATTAGCTATTAGCTATTATCTAGTCTATAGACTTAATTCAGATTTTGCCAGTTGTCCCACTATGCCCTTTCTCAGGTCCAGGATCCAATCCAGGATCCAATTTAGGATCACACGTTACATATGATTGTCCTGCCTCCTTAGTGCCCTTTCATCTGAAACAGTTCTTTGGTTTTAATTTGTCTCTGATGACCTTTTCATGTTTGAAAAGTGCTGGCCAGTTATCTTCTAGAATGTTCTTAATTTGGGTTTATGTGATGTCTCATTGTGATTTAAATCCGGGCTATGCATTTTTGGCAAAAGCACCACAGAAGTGACATTGTGTCCTTCTCAGAGCATCATATCAGGAGGCACATGACCTCTCTTTGTTCTGGTACCTGTGATGTTCACTTTGATCTCTTGTTTAAGGTGGGGACTGCCAGGTTTCTCCCCTGTAAACTTACTGCTTTTACTTTTGTAATAAGTATTTAGTGGGGAGTTACGTTATAAATATCCTGTTTCTTCTCAGGTTTTGCCCACTGATTTTAGGATTCATTAATGGTTCTGCCTGAAACAATTATTACTCGGGAGTTTAATTCACTTACAAATGCAAAGACAAGAGAATTATAAAGCAAAAATAAAAGAACCTTCTGGGCCTATGAGCAGGATTGTATCTCTTCTTACACCTCTAATATGTTTGCTAGGTTGTCTTCATAGTTTTGTCTCTAGTACAGCATAGTCAGTGGTTAAGTACGTAAAACGTTGAACGTCACGTCCACTCTGCTCTCGCTATGTTTGCTTTCAGGTGTAACAATATTTCATTGATGCTTCATCCTTCTAGCTGATTCATTCTGGTCTCACAGAGCGCACAGTATCTTTGGAGCTCAGAGCTACCTTCTAAATTTACTCTGAACTTAAGCTCCATCTCCCTCTATTTAGACTGAAGATGTGTGGTCTTACTCTGCATATCCCAGTGATTCTAATTTTAACTCAGGACCAGTCTTTTCTTGGTGAATGATTCAGCATTTTACCATCTGACATTTTAAGAGAACCACTTTGCTATTAAACTGAAGCCATATATTAAAGTGAAACCCTGAAGCAAGTATGGGTCCAACAAAGGTTAGACGAAGATAAGGCAATTTGTCACACCTACCAGCCTGCGAAGTGCATAGCAGAAATGAAATGAGATTCCGGAACCAGGGCAGACTGGGGCCTTTGACAGATTCTAATGCAGAGACACCCTTCTCAGAAGTGGCTGCAGCCCTGGCTTCCCAAGGACCCTCTCTTGGCTGTGTTTATGGACTATGTGGAGGGATTCTGTGCTCTGGGGCTGAGGCCCCAGTTAGGACTGCATGTTTAAAGGAAGCTTAAAAGTTGAACTTCCAAATTGCGAAAGTTGTAAATTTGAAGTGAGCTGTTATTGATTTTTGTTCTGTACCAATGAAGAATTGATGGAATGGAAAGAAAGCCTTCCTGCATTTGCATCTCACAGGTGCTGTCAGCCCAGTGATTGTACTTCCCTCATCCTTTATTTCAGACTGCACAGAAGTGCTCAGGCTTTCTCTACCCAGAGAATTGCTGGTCAGGAAGCTGGCTGAATAAAACAGCATAACTATTTTGGTAGAGCCCTTTTCTGTCTGTGATCTACCTACAAAACTGAAGCTGAATCCGGCCTCTGTACGCTGACACCGAATTAATTCTCAGAGACAGAGTTTTGGGTGAAGTAGAAAAGAATAGCTTTATTGCTTTGCCAGGCAAAGGGGGGCCACAGGAGGCTAATGCCCTCAAAACTGTGTGCGTCCCAACCTGGAGCGGGTAGTGAGAAGTTTTACAGTAATGGTTCAAAGAGGAGGGCGTGGTCAGCTGGTGGACATTCTTCTGATTGGTTTGTGGTGACGTAAGTGGGTGTCGGCATCATCAGCCTTCTGGTTCCAACTGGTCTTGGGTCTACCTGCTTGTGGGCAGCATACTGTTAATTTCTCCCACCTGGTGGGGGAGTATCTGCAAAATAGCTCTAAGATATTGTTATGTATATTCCTTGAGGGGGAACCAGGACCCTGCCCCAAGCCTGCACTATTGTTTCTTTTGACTTTTCCTCCCTTATCTTGCATCTCCTCAATCCCTAATTAGCAGCGTTTGAACCTGCCCATTGGAGCTCAGGGAAGGTCATGGAAGCTAAATGAAGCCTATTTCCTGTACTCAAGAAGTGGGGGACCCAGAAAGGCTTCTGTGCCCAGGAGCCCTACAGGGTCCTGCTCGATATCAATAGCAGTGACCCAAGGCTTTCCTTTTAGCCTTTCTATATCATGCTCTTCCTGAGTGTTAGAGGGGAGAAAGGAGGAACTAGATGGAGAAAAGGGAAAGAGCGAAGGGGACACGAATGCAGAATGGGAGGAAAATGAAACTGAGTCCCCCTAAAACCGAGTTCCCCTGCTGAGTTTATGAGTAACCTTTCTACCCAAAACTTTATTCCCTTTCTTGTCCCATCCCTGCTGCCCTCAGGATTGATGAGTCTCAAAGAAAAGGGGGGACTGAAACCGAGCAGGACACTGTGAGGCCTTCCCGGGTACAAGACCCTCCACGTCCCCACTTCCTGTTTCGCCCTCCCCTGAATTCCAAAGCACAGACTCAAGCAGGTGTGTGTGTGTGTGTGTGTGTGTGTGTGTGTGTGTGTGTATGTAGTGTGTGTGCCACAAAAGGCTCCTAAAAATGACTAACCAAGTGTATAATCCCCCCAGGGGACTGGTGCTGTCCTGTTCTAGATCCAAGGTCCTAACTGGATCATGTGCCTGGTGGGGCATTGGGTCTCATAAGCACACAGCCTGATGCTCGTCCCACTTCACTTTGGCTTTTAATCCAAGCAAAGTAAGACCAGGGAAGGGAGAGTGTAGTCCATGTCCCATGGGATAGGTGGGTAGCAAAAACCAGTCAGAGTGATGACAAAATTAATTTTGTACCCTTGTCCTTGGGAAATGAAAAAGAACAGGACTTAGAAGACTCTTATGCCCAGGTTCCTTAGCATGAGTGAGGGAGCAGTTAGCCCAAAGGTTTTTCATTTCTCCCTGATCCCAGCCAGATCCAGTTTCAAGGACTCAGAGCTTCCTGTCTGAGACAGAAAGGTGCCCCACTCCCTCTAGTCCTCAAATGATTCCAAAGCCAGAGGGACTGTCAGCAGCTCTAGCGTCAGGAAACCCAGAGCCAGGTAATGAGATGAGAGGGGAAAATGCCCAGCCATGACATTAAGTGGGATTTATTTCCATCATCTTAGGCTCCCTATTGTACGGCACACTCCTTCCCCACCTGCAAATACAGCCACATTTTAGGATACAACTCTGAGGGTTGCAGGGCTGTGTGAGGGATAATGGCTCTGCGTGCTGTCACTGCAAAGATGTGCCCTTTCCAAATACACAAACAGGAAGGTGACTTGCCAATCCAGGGGAAGGCAATAAACCACACATTCAATTAGAATGACATACATTTAATCACAATTGTCTAATAGTATTTGAGATTTCTTATTTAATCAGTAATGAGACGACCCAGCAATTAATGTTTCTGTAATTGCAGCCGCCCTTACCAGTGCAGTGTTGATTTTAAACTAATCTTTCTATTTTATATCCTCTTTTTATTTCTGGAGTTAATAAAGTTGCTCTAATGAGTTGTATTAAAACATAATTTCTTCTTTTGTTGCACCCACAAATTTATCATGGTTTTTAATCAAAATACTGAGTGAATGTGCAGGAAGGAGCTTTGGACGTCAGGGTTTGCCTGGATGGAGAAGCCAGGGTGGGAGATGGCTTATTTCCATCAGGCTCTCCCAGCCCCATTTTGCCCCTTGTGAAGAGGTTTGAGGACAGGGACAGCTTCATGGGCATGTGACCTGTGCGGTCACTCGGGCCCCATGCTCAGAAGGGCCTGTGCTTGGTTTCACACTCTGCTGTCACTGTTTTGAGTGACACCTTGAGTGATACCTTTTGAAAAAATGTACCCCACATTTTCCTTATGGGCCCTGCAAATTGTGTAGCCAGTCCTGTTTGAGAATCTGTCAGAATTAGCCCCTCCTTGAGTTAGTGCTAGTGTGGAGTCGGCAAGAAGTGGGTGGGGAGGGGGAGGGGGCAGGTGAAATGAACTCTGTTCTTGGGTTTCTCATGGCTTTTTATGTTCCCTTCTTGCAGTTCTAAAACTCAGGCTATAGGAATACCAAATAAAAGCAGATGCCAGTGAAAGGAGCATTAATAGGAATTCCTTTCTGGTGGAGGGGAAAAAGTCTTTTTTCTGAAATGCATTTAAAAAAATTGTAACAATGGCTAACGTTTATTGAGTACCTACCGTGGCCCAGGAACTGTTCTACGCACTTCACATATGTCATTTAATACTCAGAACAGCCCTATGAGATAGGTACTATCTGTGATTAAGCCCAAGTTGGAAACAAGGGCAAGAGAGGTTAAGCAAACTGCCCAATAAAAGGCAGAGCCAGGCTGGCATCCACATTTACATTCTGGCATGGTAGAAACGGGTTTTGGAGAGAGGCAGATCTGGGTCTGTTGTAATTTCTGCCATTTGTTAGCTCCATGAACTTTGGCAAATCACTTCACCTCTCTGAGCCCCTGTTTCCTCACTAGTAAAGTGAGGATAATAGAACCTACCATGCAGGGCTGATTTGAAGGTTAAAGAAAATCATACATTTACAGCATTTAGCCTGGTGCCTGGCACAGTACCCATTGGATATGAGGTCATGTCTCTGCCACCTTACAAATTCGTACCCAGGCTCTCCTGCAGAAAGCCTTTCTTGTCTGCTCTCAACCCATATTCTGCACTCATTTGCTCTATTATTTCCTTAAGAATTGTATTCACTCCAATTATATTGATACATGCTTATTCTATATGAATGTATTCCCCAATACTTTGTTGGGTTTCTGGTATATTATTAATTTAGCAGTTACTGGCCCCAACCTTGAGCAAGGCACTGTGCTATGTTTAAGGCATCCTATGTTATGAATGCAAGGTGTGCTGGCCACGTGAAATGGCATCCCATTATTTTTGCCTTATTCTATTTGTTAGAAGCAAGTCCCTAGGTCCAGCCCACACTCAAGGAGAGGAGACAATATGAGTGTGTAAACATCAGGAGGCGAGGATTCTTTCAATCCATTTTGGAAGGTGCCTACCACAAGCTCTTAGCACATCCACATTCCATCCATGCTCATGACCACCCCTAGCTTTAGAAAAGGCAGGGAAATACAGTCTTACCAAGTGCCTGGAAGAAGGGATATTTGTGAACATCTCTAATGACTAACAGATATGATCCCAGAGTGTAGTGACACATTTACTAGTGAGAGGGTCTACAGAGGGTATCCATCAGGGAATGATTAGAAAGTTAGGTTGGGGTTTACGAGATTAACCGACTTATAGAAAGTAGGTAGTCAATGGATGTTTTTGAGCAGGAGGGTAATTTAACCAGTGATTCTTAAAATTATTATTAACTGGCTTTTTAAATTGAAAAAGAAATACACACAATGAAGGTAAAAATTCAGGGAACAGAGGGATATGTAAGAAAAAAGCAAGGTTATTTTGTATCCCCAGATCCCAGTTCCCCCTTCCCAGAGTCATCCTTTTTTTTTTTTTCATTTGCTTATATATCTTGGAAATATTTAGGAATATATAAACCATATATATACACATCCCTCCTCTTCTTTTAAATCAATTGTACATGCATTATACATGCACTGTTCCTAATCCTCCTTTTTCACCTCATCCTGTATCTTGGAGATAATTTCATAACAACTATAGGTCTGTTTTACTGAAGGTTTTGGAAGGATTTAAATGGGTGTCCATGCGGAATAGAGCAAAGAGAATGGAGGAAGCTAGACCAACTGAGAGGCTCTTTCAATAATTCTGATTATTGGGATTTCCCTGGTGGTCCAGTAGTTAAGACTTTGCCTTCCAAAGCAGGGGGTGCAGGTTTGATACCTGGTTGGGGAGCTAAGTTCCCACATGCCTTAGGGCCAAAAACCCAAAACATAAAACAGAAGCAATATTGTAATAAGTTCAATAAAGATTTTAAAAAATTTCTGATTATTTTTATTCATTCATCAAACATTCATTTAAGTCTTTGCTGGGATCAGTGATACCAGATAAGTGATACCAGATATCTTATCCTGATACCAGGATAAGAAATTATCCTTGCCTTCAAAGAGCTTAAGTGAGCTAAGACAAGTAAACAAATAAATCATAACGCAATATGCCCAAATATTGTAACTGGAGTGAAGTGACAAGTGTCTGGACTGGGAAGTCTCCAAGAGATAAAAAACAGGAGGTGGCTGGAACACCTTTTCTTTGAAAAAATGTCAACAGGTGCAGTTTGATAAAGGGTATCTTTATCACTCCTGAAAGGGTAGACTGACACATCTTTCATTTATTTTATACCCTCTTGTCTCCCCCACCCTGCCCCCAGGCACACACTGACATGGTGTCTGATGCAGACTAGTGTTACCTGACAGATGAGGACAGGCCTAAGGAGAGGCTCGAGATGGGATCAATGTTTCTCAGCCTTTGCTGATGGCATCTCCATCCCCCGCCTGGCTGTGGTAGAGACAGTGAGGAAATTCTTGATTATGCAGGAAGATGAGCCTCTGATTCATTTTTGATGTTCAACCTTATGAGGCAAGCTCCCCGGCCATCTGTTCAAGGGAGAAATGTGTTACATATTTTGATTAATTTATTTTTATCTTAATCAAATGGCAACTTTCCATCTTGGTGTATCTTAACCTGAGCAGTTGTGACTGGAAGGCAATGGGCTTGAACAGACTGATGAGGGAGGGGGAGAAGGATGGGCCACCTGGTGTTATGCTGGTGTCAGATGCAGGAGCAGAGTCTCCCCTGCACCGTCCTTTCACCTCCCAGTTAGTGAAGAAATTGCAAGCCCTTCAGTGGGCACTGAAATGCTTAGAGTGCCAGCCTCCTGGGGCTCGTTACACAAATGGGGGCAGAAAACCCAAACGGTCAGGATCTGCTGCTTATAGTCAGGGGGCCACAGGGAACCCAGGCTGGGGGTGAGAGGCATGAACAGCTTCCTGAAATGGTTAAAGGCGACTGAGATGAAGGGGAGGAGGCTGCATTTTCCTCATTAGAAAGAAATGGCCAAAAACTCTTAGTGCCTTTACTGACATTAGGAGCTTTATGTTTTTCCAGCCATTGGCATTGGATGGCCATGCACAGTTATGTTTCAGTGCTGGCTCTAGGACCTCACAGAATGAGTGAGATGGAGTAGAGAGTAATAATCTAGCCATTGGTCTTAGTTTGGGGTTCCCCAAACTAAGGAGCCTGAGAAAAGGACTGGGGAGCAGTTTGTTTGGCAGAGATCCAAGGAAAAGGGGTGAGGGAGACAGAGAAGGAGGAAGAGTCATAGTGAGCTGCTTACCACATGGGCAAGTGGGCTCAATTCTGCTGAGTACCTGTCAGGATTCTCCCTCTGGAGGGGAGGCTGGTGGTTTTATTCACTGACTTCCAACCCCATTGGTTGAGGGTTGCCCTTGTGGGTGTTAATGCCTTCAGACTGCTGTTAACAATTGGGATTTAGAGAAAAAAAAATCCCTAAGGCAGACAAGCAGAGACAAGGAGGATGCTTCAGTTGGTTCCCTGGACCACGCATGGGAATCAGCTGTCCCAGCTGCAGCTGAAGTCACTGTGTGCGGCACAGAGATCGTCCCTGTGACTCCTGGGGAAATGGAGTGGGAGGGGAAGAAGAAATACCACTTAGTCATCAGCGGTGATCAGGGTGTGAGTTTTGTTGGCATGGCAGGCACCAATCTCAGATGGGTAGGAAATCTCAAATTCTATCCCTGCCCATAAATTAACCCAAGTTTTATTCTGCGTTCCCATCGTACTGTGCTGATGGAAGATTTTATCTCATTTTGGGGCTTTTCTCCCTGTGTGCCAGCCTCCTTCCCAGCTGCATGGTTGCTTCTGGGTTTCTGTGAGTCATTGGATGTCTCCAGGCAGCAAGTTTTGTGCTTGTGCTGGTATCTGTAGAGAATGGACTGTGCTGTTTACATTGTAAACATGGGTTTTTTTGTGTTTTTGGTGATGACTTTTCTGGTTAACTAATCAGGTAGAGGAGCATTTTCTTTTTCATGTTTGCAAGCTGCTTTATTTTGCAC
The DNA here is from genome assembly GCF_964270905.1 of Leucopleurus acutus. Lineage (NCBI taxonomy): Eukaryota > Metazoa > Chordata > Mammalia > Artiodactyla > Delphinidae > Leucopleurus > Leucopleurus acutus. The sequence goes on along the minus strand of NC_139151.1, from coordinate 20,691,445 downwards.
ACTTTGGAGATCCCCTGAGAGTCACTGTGCATGGAGAATGCCTTTCTGTAAAGATGTACTAGCTTTTGTGAATAGTTACTGCCCCGCTGTCCTCATCCCTGAGGCCATCTCCAAGTGACACTGGGGCCTCTGTGTGAAGAAACGCACAGGATTGGCACCCGGATGCTGGCCGTCTAGACACTTCCAATGATACTTTCTTCATGAACTAGCCTATGGGTCTGTTTATTTCTTGACTGCTTAGAAAAGACCTTCTAAATTTTAATTTGATTTAATTTAATTAATTAAAAAGCTATTCAGTGAACTTGAAATTTTTTTGATGTATGGTTCTATATGAGTTTTAACACATATGTAAATCTGTGGGACCACCACCAGCACAAATCAGGATACAGAACTCCCCATCGCCCCAAGAAGCTGTGTTATGCTGACCCTTAGTAATCATCCCAACTCATAACCCCTGGCAACCACTGATCTGTTCTCTACCACTATATTTTTGTCTTTTTGAAAATAAGATCTTTGTATTTAAAACATTGGAATAAAATTCAACGTCTAAAGTCATTATGGTTTTGTATTAACCCACGTTTACTAGTCTGTCTGTTGAAACAAGGATTAGACAACACTTGCAAAGTCACGTATGTCAAAGTAGCTCGCCTTGAAGATGCCACCAGAAGACACTCCTGGAGAGGGTGACCAATGTTGCCAATCTCATCAGCCTTAGAGTATTTCAGGGAAATCAGTTCTACCTTCTTTCTCTTATGCTTCTTCTACTCGGTAGTATGTAGGATGACTTCTTTTTCTTAACACCACCATGAAGTCTTAACAACCAAAGGGGTTTCTTTTTTAATGTTGTAACCAGACGTTGCTGGTGCATCCATCTTCTGGTTGCTTTCCAGCAAAATCAGTCCTTGCTGATTGGTTGGAATCTTGGCTTTCCATTTTTAATTTTAACCATGGGTTCAACCTTGAGAATACTGGTCTTTCCTGTTAGGGTTTAAAAAAATCTGCAGTAGGTCTACCTGAGATAAATGAATTTGAAAGGAAGAGTCATTTCTGATGAAATGTTGCTTAAATTTGTCTTAATCTGGGTTAAATCTGGGTTATGGGAGGATAAGGGAATAAGGAGTCGAGTGTCACAGTTGGGGTTCTTTCCTAAGGACTCAGGGGAACACTGGTTACTGTAATTAGACCATCCTGACGTAGTCATTTGGACTGTTAAAGGAACTAACTGGAACTGCTCTGAAATAAAGCAGGAGAGAGCCTCCTTCTTACCTACCGCCCACAGATTCTGCAGCCTGGCTGGTGATCCCAGGATGGGCTGGAGGGAACGGGAATGGTGTTTCTAGGACACCTGCAGGAGTGAGATTTTTCCATAGAAATAGAGGAGGAGGCACACGACCCATCTCTGGGACCCTCTTTGGTAATCTTATTCTCAGTTCTATATGGCATGAACAAGACTGCTGGGCTATTTCAGGACTCTGAAAAGATTCACACACACACATCTGATAAAAGTCTTGGACTCTTTTAAGGCAGAAGACCTTACGTGTTTTTCTATCTCTGTTAGCCAGGTTTAAGCTTGGCTATGAGAGAGAATCCAATACAATCCAATTGAACTAAATTGTAGTTTATTTCAGGCTCCCCTGAACTGGTATGGCAGTTCTAAAATTGGGAACCTAGGCTCCTTGTGTCTGGTTGCCCTCCGTCTTCAACATGAATCTTCCACCTAGCGGTCCAAAATGACTGCTCAATCTCCAGCCATATGTTCACTTTCCAACCAGCAGGAAAAAGAAAGGAAAAGCCAGTCTTCCTCTCTTTAAGGGCCCTTTCCAGAAATCACACTTACGATTGCACTTACCATATCCTCTTACTTTTCTCTGGCCAGGACTTAGTCAATTGGCCACAACTGGCAAGGGAGTTTGGCAAATGTAGTTTTTGTTCCACACAGTCATTTGCCTAGCAAAAGATCAGAGGATAGACATGAAAAATCCAGATCGGAGTGTGAACAGAAAGAGCTTGAACCCCTGAGGTTTACCTCCTGTCTGGTGTAGTCACCCTACTAGAGGGCACGGAATTACCTCTTTGAAATTTAGAGCCAAGAAGCACAACACTTCCTTTTCTTCTTTGTCCCTAGCATGGATGGTATCCCTTGGCATTTTCAAAGATCTTTATTTAATACTCAGGTGTGAAAAGAAGAAGATAAACAAAGAGAATGTTGGATGCTCAGAAACTTACATCTTATAGGTTTGGATCTTAAGGTTACTGCTTTCCATCCCCCAAAGGCTGGCATAAGTATACAAAAATCGTGCCTGACTTTGATCCTTTCAGCTGCTGTCAGATCTCTGTGTAGAGGAGAGTAGCTTTGCTTTTTCCTGGAACAAGGCACAAGATCATTTTCAAACTCTGCCATCCCACCGTGCTCAACCATTTAGATCTGGCTTTCCACTGAGCCACAGGCTTTGTCAGTGATCGCTTCTGGTGATTAACAGGTAAGACACTTCCTCTCTCGGCGGGGAATGAATTTGTCCCTTCAGCCCCATAGGGCAACAGGATTTTCACTGCACTCTAAATAGTATATCTTGGAGATCTTTTCATGTCAGTCCCTATGGATCTAATGCATCCTTTTTAACAGTTGCATAGATATCCCATGGTGTGGATAACTCCAATTTATTTAACCAGACTCCAATTGCTGAATGCTTTAAGAATTGATGTTCCTATAGAAGAATTCTTTTTTATTGATTGTTTTTTAAATAGGGGAACAGCCTGAGTTTAGAAGGGGACATAATGGCAAGAGGAGTCATTGGGGTGGTGGGTGGGGAAGACCAACTTCTTCTACTTCATAATATTTTGAATGGTGGTCTCACTTGAGAAACTTGAATAAGAATGGTTCAATAAATTATGCACAAGAAGTGAAATCTTCTAAATCTGCTGGAGGCTGAGACCAGATCCACAGGTGTCCTTGGGATCAGAGAAATGAAGAGTCATGAACCTGAAACAACAGGTAGGCTGGCCCACAAACTTTTAAAGTTCATACCTCAAAGCAAAACTTTGGCCTCTAACACTCAACTGGCTGATGCAAAAAGCAGAGGTGGATAACAAGGAAGATGAACACTTCAGAAATCAACGAGGCCAAGAACAAACGTCTGTTCAATTTCTGCACCAAACTTCCCAATCCTAATATGATTGTTCTGAAATAGTCCCAGCCTCAACATTTGTAAAGCAAGCATCCTTCCAAATGTTTTTAGGTACCCCAGCCTCCCAAATATATCTGCCTCCTCCCTCCCGCAACTGATAACCTTCTTCTGCCTGCTGAGAATTCAGCTATCTTTCTATTTTTTACTGTCAAAATCTACTTTCAAAAAAGAGGCAAAAAATAAAACTTGTTCACATTACAATTTAAATTGCCAATAACTTTTTAAAATGATATCAGGTTCAGAGGGAAACTAGAAAGGTATGTTTGTGTGTGTGTATATGCACACATCTTTTATCTATTTGTTTGTTTATTTTCCCTCTTTTTTAAAAATTGAAGTATAGTTGATGTACAATATTATATAAGTTACAGGTGTACAATATACTGATTCACAATTTTTAAAGGTTATACTTTATTTATAGTTGTTATAAAATTGTCTATATTCCCCGTGTTGTACAATATATCCCTGTAGCTTATTTTATACCTAATAGTTTATACCTTTTAATTCCCTACCCCTATATTCTACCCTCCCACCCTGGTAACCACTGGTTTGTTCTCTAAAGCTGTGAGTCTGCTTGTTTTTTTGTTATATTCACTAGTTTTTGGTATTTTTAGATTCTACATATAAGTAGAATCTACTTATATATACAGTATTTGTCTTACTCTGTCTGACTTATTTCACTTAACATAATGCCCTGCAAGTCCATCTATGTTGTTGCAAATGGCAAAATTTCATTCTTTTTAATGGCTGAGTAGTATTCAGTTATATATATATATATATATATATATATATATATATATATATATATCACATCTTCTTTATCAGTTCTTCTGGTGATGGCCACTTGGGCTTCTTCCGTATCTTGGCTACCGTAAATAAAGCTGTTATGAACATTGGGATGCATATATCTTTTCAAATTAGTGTGTTTTTGGGTTTTTGGATATATACCCAGTAGTGGAATTGCTGGGTAATATGGGAGTTCTATTTTTAATTTTTTGAGAAACCTCCATACTGTTTTCCACAGTGGCTTCACCAATTTACATTCCCACCAACAGTGTGTGAAGGTTCCCTTTTCTCCACATCCTCGCCAACATTTGTTATTTGTGGTCTTTTTGATGATAGCCATTCTGACAGATGTGAGGTGATATTTCATTGTGGGTTTTTTTTATAGTTAATAGAAGCTTTATTGAGATATAATTTGCATGCCATATAATTCATCTATTTAAAGTGTACAATTCAACAGTTTTTAGTATACTCACAGAGTTATGCAACCATCATCACAATCAAATTTAGAACACATCCCCAAAAAGAAACCTCATATCCATTAGCAGCAGTTCCCCATTTCACTCCAGTCCCCCAGCCCTAGGCAACCACTGATCTATTTTTTTGCTCTATAGAATTACTTATTCTGGACATCTCATTGTGGTTTTGATTTGCATTTCCCTGATGATTAGTGTTGTTGAGCATCTTTTCATGTGCTTGTTGGCTATCTGCATTTCATCTTGGGAAAAATGTCTATTCAATTCTTCTGACCTTTTATTTTTAAATTTAAGACCTTTATTTCTAAATTTTGTTTTTGATGTTGAATTCTGTGAGCTGTTTATATAAGTTGGATATTAACCCCTTATTGGTCATACCATTTGCAAATATTTTCTCCCATTCAGTAGGTTTTATTTTCATTTTGTTGATGGTTTCCTTTGCTGTGCAAAAAAGCTTTTAAGTTTAATTAGGTCCCATTTGTTTATTTTTGTTTTTATTTCCTTTGCTTTAGGAGATGAATCCAAAAAGTACTGCTACGATTTATGTCAAAGAGGGTTCTGCCTCTTTTCCTCTAGAAGTTTTATAGTATCTGGTTTTACATTTAGGTCTTTAATCCATTTTGAGTTTATTTTTGTATATGGTGTTAGAGAATGTTCTAATTTCATTCTTTTACATGTAGCTGTCCAGTTTTCCCAGCACCACTTGTTGAAGATTGTCTTTTCTTCATTGTGTGTTCCTTCCTCCTTTATCATAGATTAATTGACTATAGGTGTGTGGGTTTCTTTCTGGTGCCAGTACTATACTGTTTTGATTACTGAAGCTTTGTAGTAGAGTCTGAAGTCAGGGAGTGTGATTCCTCCAGCTTTGCTCTTTCTCAAGATTGCTTTGGCTATTCTAGGTCTTTTGTGTTTCCATAAAAATTTTTAAATTATTCTTGTTCTGTAAAAAATGCCTTTAGTATGGATTGCATTGAATCTGTAGATTGCCTTGGGTAATGTGGTCATTTTCACAATATTAATTCTTCCAATCCAAGAACACAGTATATTTTTCCATCTGTTTGTGTCGTCTTCAATTTTTTTCATCAGTGTCTTATGGTTTTCCTAGAACAGGTCTTTTAACTCCTTAGGTAAAGTTATTCCTAGGTATTTTATTCTTTTCAATGTGATGGTAAATGGGATTGTTTCCTTAAATTCTCTTCCTGATAGATCATTGTTAGTGTATAGAAATGTAACAGATTTCTGTATATTGATTTTGTATCCTGCAACTTTACCAAATTCAGTGATGAGCTCTAGTAGTTTTCTGGTGGTGTCTTTAGGATTTTCTATCCTAAAGTCATGTCATCTACAAACAGTGACTGTTTTACTTCTTCCTTTCCCATTTGTATTCTTTTTAATTTTTTTCTTCTCTGATTGCTGTGACTAGGACTTCCAAAACTATGTTGAATAAAAATGGTGAGCATCCTTGTCTTGCTCCTGATCTTAGAGGAAATGCTTTCAGCGTTTCACTGTTGAGTATGTTGTTAGCTGTGGGTTTGTCATATATGGCCTTTATTATATTGAGGTATGTTCTCTCTATGCCCACTTTCTGGAGAGTTTTTTTAAAAATCATAAATAGATGTTGATTTCGCACAAATATATTTTAATTTAAATTTTTATTATAGAATTTTCAAACACAAAAGTAGAGGCAAAGTTGTAATATACCCACACATAGCTATCTTCTTCAACATTTATTAACCATCTGCCATCTTCGTTTCCATCTATCATCCGTCTCCCCCAAGCATACTTTTTTTCCCTGGATTCCTCTAAATTATTTCAAATCTTTTCATTTAATATACAAATAAGGGAAGAGAAGGTATATTTAATGGGACTAAAACCTCATGGAAAGTTTAATAGGGTGGTGGCTGCCCGGGTTGAGATGGAACTGAGTGCAGAGTCAGGATTCACAAGAAATGAATTCCTGGGTTGGGAAGGATGCCTGCCACCAACGCAGAGGAGGAGGAGTTGCATCCACTGTGTAACTCCATCTTGCTGTCCCTGCTTCCAGCCCAAGAAATGAAAGCCTTACCGTAATATTTGAGGCACTTACAGATGGTGGGAGAGAATGTTTGGGAGGGAAGAGGACTTTCATGCCCCACTTGGCGGCTGCCTATTCTTCCACCTTCCGCTGTGTATCACTTTGCAGCTCCTTGATGTGGTTTGAGCAGAGTGGGGTGTGAATGTCAGGCAAGACACAGGCCTTGAGGCCAGCGAGTGTCGTGGAGGGAACAAAGCCAGGCAAGGCTTCAGGTGGCAGCCTGCATGCCACCGAGGGGGAGGAGGGAGCAAAAGGACTTGCCATTTGGAGGGACGCGGGGCTTCAGGCCTCCTACCGAAGCATCAGCAGCTGTCAGTGTTATCCAAACTCCACTTTCTGTTCAAAATGAAGATGTCATGGAGACAGAAGAGAATGCCAGTCATGCCCTTTGATCTGCTAGTTTTTCCCAGAAGTAGCAGTTTTGTCTCCAAAACTCTTTTCTGGCATGCCAGTCTGTCCAAGGACAGTGGTTTTTGCATGTGCTAGAAGCCAAGAAGTAGATCCGTGCGTGACTGGCATGTGTGACGTGGCAGGGGGGTGGGGCACAGGGGAAGGTGGCTGAAGGCACGTGGGACTGGGCGTATCCAGCGTCACCTTTGGAAGCTGCTGCCATGCACATTCCTGTGTGATAGGCTCTAGAAACATGGGCAGCATCAGTCAGCCGGCTATTTGAGGAACAGATGTTCTTGGGGGGAATTTTCCAGCACCGGTTAGACTGAAGGGCGTGGTGGTTCAGAATAAACCTGACATGATGGCAGGAGCCCAGAGGGGCCTGTTCCTGTTTCTGCTGCCCCCTCAGTAGGGCTCACAGGCTGCACATATGGGCTCTGAGCTCAGATGGATTCTGCCGCCGCTCATGTGACACCTACAGAGTGTTAAGGGCTTTTAGGAGAGAACCTGTTTGGTCATGGTGAGGTCAGCGGTTGGCCACATGGCTTTGCTCAAGTCTGGTGAATATTTTTAGTGCAAGGGAGCCATGAAGACTGTTAACTCTAGCTTGATCTAAACAGAATCCACAAGCTCTCTAATTCAGCATTTTCTAAAGTGTGTTCTGCTGAGCACTAGCTCAGAAGAATTGTGAGGACGGCGGATGTTCAGGTGGGATAGGGCCAAGAGTGAGTGGAAGATTCCATGATGAAGTGAGTTGGGAAACTGTGGGTTGAACAGGTCTTCTTGCAGAGGACTTCTTAGGGCACTCGTCACACTATCATGCATTGTGACTTTCTAAGAGAGAGCTGTAATGTGCTGTGTTCCTACTATTTGTTTGGCTATAGGCCCCTTGTTGCAAGTGTTTTCCCATACACATTTTAGGAACTGAAGTTTTTCTTGAATGAAGGCTTGTTCTGCTGACTTTCAAAGTTATCGACACCATAATGCTCAAAGTCTAAAATATCTCTCAAGTATCTTTTATTTTTCCTTTCAAGTATCTTTTAATCTGGAATTTTTTCTTCCCTTTTTTGTCTCATACTAAAGAGAAGTAGTTTGACATTTATACTGTTATAAGCTCCTCCTATTGGGTTTTTGAAATTTTGATTGACTTTGTATTTCCTTTCTGGATTATCAAAAAAGAAAAAAAAAAAACCACTTTGCATCTGTGTAACTCCCCTTGGGAGCCTGGATACATTCTTTCTCTTCCAACAACCCTGAGAGGTAGCATCCCCATTTTATAGATGGGGACACTGAGGCTCAGAGAGGTTTAGTTTTTGTCTCAAAGTCTCATAACGGGTAACAAAGATGTGGACTTAGGTTTGTCTAAGTCTGAAGCCTGTGTTTTTTCTTTCAGGTGAAAGAGGGGCTGGTTTTTCTTGCTTGCTGTCTGTCTTACCCACAAGAATATAAATACTTTCTCCAAGTGTGGGGCTTTTGCCTGTTTTGTTCACTCCAAAATCCCAGAGCCTAGCACATACTAGGTGCTCTGTAAATATTTATTTATTTATTTGGCTGCATCGGCTCTTCATTGCAGCACACGGGATCTTTGTTGTGGTATGTGGGATCTTTCATTGCCGCACATGGGCTTCTCTCTAGTTGTGGTATGCGGGCTCCAGGGTGCATGGGCTCTGTAGTTTGCAGCATGCAGGCTCTCTAGTTGAGGTGTGCGAGCTCAGTAGTTGTGGTGCGGGCTTAGTTGCCCCGTGGCATGTGGGATCTTAATTCCCCAACCAGGGATTGAACCCACGTCCCCTGCACTGGAAGGTGGATTCTTTATCACTGGACCACCAGGGAAGTCCCTGTAAATATTTATTGAAGGAAGGAAATCACTATCTTCTCATCTAGGCAATAACTATGTATTAAATGTCTCTTCTGGGTCCCTAAGGAGGTAAGTTTGAGAAAGTCAGCTGAAATCACAGTCTTGGTGAGGCCGAGTCCAGTCATGAGGCCAGGGTTGTTTGGGGGACCGAGAGAAAGTAGTTTGCCCTGTGAGAGTGTTCCAGGGTTGCCTCTGAATCCTGACTTCTTTTAAATTTAAAAGAGAGGGCTTCCCTGGTGGCGCAGTGGTTGAGAGTCCGTCTGCCGATGCAGGGGACATGGGTTCGTGCCCCGGTCCGGGAAGATCCCACATGCTGCGGAGCGGCTGGGCCCGTGAGCCATGGCCGCTGAGCCTGCGTGTCCGGAGCCTGTGCTCCTCAACGGGAGAGGCCACAACAGTGAGAGGCTCGCTACTGCAAAAAAAAAAGAGAGAGAAAGAACTATTAACCACACATGCCCAGGGGAAATAACGATGAAAATAATACAGAAGGGTGTGACCCGAAAGGGAAGTCTCCCCTTACCCCTCCATGGTTGGTCTCGTTTTTCACTTGACTTTTTTTTTGGGTGGGGGGTATTTTTGTCCATAACTCAAATAATATGCTTACATTTCTCTTTCTTGATTCATCAATTTGAAGCAGTAGCTATTGACTCCCCATTATGATAGATGAGGCATGTATGTTCCCCTAACTTCTTTCTGTCAATTCTTATTACATTTTTATTCTTCTATTTACTTCCTCTATGATTTAAAATAAGGTGCTTAAACCTTCATTCCTTGGTTCATTAACATAGTATCTCTTGTTTCTCCACCATGTAACATGAGGACATTACTTCGACATTGCCCCCTTTCTCTTCCTCCCAATCTCAGTCAATGCTAACTTTACTTTGTCAAAGTTTAGAACATTTATATTTCATAATGCAACCATAATTAATCTTTGTGTTTTGTTTATATACATGTTGATGCTGAAAATTGAAAATCAATACATAGCTTTAACAGTACTGTGATTTTGTAGGTATTATTCACTGTAGAATCAGTTGAGTACTTGGATCTATAGAGGAGATGTAATCCTATGTCACCAAATCTGGGCTGCTCAAAGGAGGTTGTTCCAAGCATCAAGGTCAAATGGATTCCTGCTGTACTCAATATCAAGTCTTCAAAAAAAAAAGATTTTTATCTATTTCATATCTGGAGCATACATGACTGATCTTGGAATTGCTAATTGCAATTCTCTCTTTTCTTGCTGACTGAAGTAACAAAGACCTCCATATTACTAAGAATGTCCAACTTAAAAAAAATTTATTTATTTATTTTGGCTGTGCTGGGTCTTCATTGTGGCATGTGGACTCTTCCTTGTGGCACATGGCTTTCTTTAGTTGCGGCACGGGCTTCTCCAGTTGCAGCGTGCGGGCTCTAGAGCACACAGGCTCAGTAGTTGCGGCGTGTGGGCTTAGTTGCGGTATGTGGGGTCTTAGCTCCCCAACCAGGGGTCGAACCCGGGTCCCCTGCATTGGGAGCGCAGAATCTTAACCACTGGACCACCAGGGAAGTCCCTAAGAATGTCCAGCTTCCTAGTTATTCTACTTGTAGAAGGGCCAATTTGGAACAGATTTCTTTCTGTGTCATTCTGAGCTTTTTCAGTGCACTCCTGACTTAGTTCCACTGTTTGCTGGATCTCATACAGTCTCTTAGGTTTGAGAGACTCGGTATGCAAATGGACACTGTTTAGACGATATGAAAAAATAGAACTCTGACCCACAATCTGCAGCAACCAACCCAGGACACCAACTCATCATTTATGGTCACTAGTCCAGGAAGCCAGCCTGCTATCTATAAGTCAGACTTGTAGGAAGTCAGATCACTATCCTAGCAACCAGCCCATGAAGCTAAACAATAATCTCTGTAACAATAGGACCAACATGGCCAGGGCTTGATTAATATCTGACAGTTTCCCTCATTTTTTTCCTGATTCCAACTTAGGACCAACCAGAGACAACAAGTGTCCACCCCTAACCAATGACATAGGAGGCCCCACTTCTAGTTAGCCCACCCACGGCTTCCCCATGCCAACAGCTCCCATCAAGGCACTTTGGAAGCCTTCCCGTTTTCCAGTATAAAGCTTTCCCACTCTTCTGCCCGACTTCGAGTCTCTGCCAAAACACAAGTGATGGTGACAGACTCCCTTGCAAGCTCTGAATAAATAACCTTTGCTTGTTCTTATTTGCTTGGTCTTTGTTTATTTCTACAGGTTCATTTTTGTTTGTTTGCTTTTCTGAAGTATATCCTCAGGTAATTTTTATCAATAAGACGTCTGGGTCTTAGCAGGTGTGAAAATATCCTTATTTTGTCCTCTCACTTGGCTGACTTCTGGGTTCAAAATAACTTTAGTCAAAACTTTAGAGGAATTGCCCCACTGTCTTCTATTATCCAGAGTTGTTACTGAGGGGATTATCAATCCTTTGTAGATAAACTCTTTCCCCAAGTAGTTTTAGAACTTCTCTTAATCCATGTCCTGAAAGGGCATGAGGATATATGTAGGGATTCTCTTTTTAGAATCATTCTGCTCAGGACTTGGTGGGCCTTTTAGCAATAAAGACCTCAGAAATATTTATTTGATTCTTTTCTCCATTCCTTTTTCCTGATTCTCTCTCTCTGGACTCCTGTGAGATGGATATTGGCTCTGATTAATCTTCTATGTCTTTTAATTTTTCTTTCATGCTATGTCTCTTTGTCTTTTTGCTTTCCACGTTGAAGTACTTTCTTAAATTTCTGTTTCAACAATTATATTTTCATAGCACCCTATTCTTTATGAATGCAGTTTCTTCTCAAATATCTTTGGGGTTACTGAACTGAATTCTTTGAGTTCTATACATTTCCTTTAGTCTCTTCCTTCAGAAGCCTGTTTCTTTGACCTGTTTCTTCCTTTGTGTTCTCCTTGAAGGTCTGCTGACCCTGGACTGTCTGTGAATATTCACAAGGGGAGGACCAGACTGATTACTGTAGGTAGCCTATATGTAGCTTTCTTGGCTATTGCCCTTCCCCTGAAGGAGAAGGCTGAATGGGTGGGCCAGTTTTACAGGCAGGCTTCATTTTAGCCTGTGTGAGTGGGGGCAAAATTGGGATGACCCTACTTTGGGATGCCAATTCCACTGTGAAATCCTACGCGTTTCCAGGAAGAACTCCCAGTTTCTTCTGATTTTTCAGATTCAGCCTGGGGGCAAAATGCTGGGCAGGCAACCCTTGAAGACCTCACTTCAGTCAGTGTTCTCCCTGGCAGCTCATCCTCCCACCCTAGGGCTCTAGCTGCTGATTTTGGAGTGGGGGATGGTGAGGAGGGGTCTCTGCAGCCCTCTGTCATTATTGTTTGCAATCAGTATGATTGCATTCACCTTGTGACTTCTTTGGTTCTTTCTTACCCAGTCTTCTGCTCTGAGCATTTTGTTGAATTGATTCCCTTTCGTACTTTTTAAACTGTCATTTTGGTTGAATTTTGGAGTGGTCTGCTTTTTCTACAACGTTTTAATGGACTCAAGTGCTTTTTTGTTAGACTTAGGACTGAGGAAGTTAGAACAAAGATTCTATGACCTAAGGCAAATCAATATAATCTTACACTTTATTGCCGTCACCCAAAGCACCCTCCAAGCCACAAAGAGACAGAGAACTTGGGATAAAGAGGCAATGACAAACAAGTGGGCGTGCATTTGCTCTTTACTGTTTACCAGAGGTAAATGCAGACCCCATGGGAGCACACCCATGGCCCAGGAAGATTTGCTGAGCTCTGTCGTCTTCTCACTGCTCTGAGGATAGTCAAATATTACTGTGCAGAACTGGCAGAGTTTTCTGGAAAAGGCATGTAGAGTCTATTTCACTCTCTCCTAGATTCTTCCCCCTGGCAGAAGTCAGAGTTATGGTAACCTAACTACGGAATAACAAGATAGATATGTTTACCAGAACAATTCAAAAATACATTCATAAACAACTTTGCAGAGCAGGGAGAAAAAGAACTGCAAAAAATCTGGCTCAACCATTTCATGAACTGATTAGGAAAAGAAGACCTTGATGCTATTTCTCTTATATTGTGCACAAATTGTGGGGAGAGAGTAGAAGTGGTGTCCAGTCTAGAGAATGGCTATCCAGCACCTGCCTAGGACATTCCTCAGATTCCACCCTGACGGAAGTTGAGGGACAGTGATCCTAGGATGTCAGACGGCGTTGGAAGCTTGTTCCTGCAGAAACCAGCAGTCCTCACACTGTGACAGAGCCTTCATTCTGCCTGTTACCACATCTTCTCTTGTAGCGAGTTTACGTACATAACCAGGGTCACACTGCTAGCAAGAGGCAGAGCTTGGATTCGAACCCAGGACTGTTGAATGTCAGAGCCTGTGTTTTTTCTTCCATGGCATTGCCTTGCACCGTTTCTCTAAAGAAGTTAGCATCAAAGGGCAAGCATGGCATACAGCTCAGCCGTGCACACGGGTGGTGACACGCCGTGAAACGCAGTTGTGGTTTGGGGAAGGGGTGATTGGAGAGCTGACTGTAGTGTGGGGAGGGCAGGGACCATTCTTTCTGTCCAAGGTCCTTCTGGCCTCTGTGGGGCACAGGGCCCAGCCTCGCGCTGATGCTTCGTCGGTATCTTCTGCTGAATGAATGACTTGGAGCATCCTGAGAGGTTTTGTGGAGAAGGCAGAGTTTGAGCTTTGAAGGAGGCTTGGGTCTGGGATGGTGGGGAAGGCAGAAAGAGCTTTCCGGGGCCTGAGAGACAGGATAGAGCATGTCATGCAGGTGGGGGCAAAGGATGAGGGCTGGAAACCCGTGGCAGGCCAACTTGAAGCAGCAGCAAAGTCTGGATGATACCAGGCCCTGAACATCAGAGAGACTGGAGGGAAAAGGATGGAGGACTCAATGAATGGGAATGTTGTGCTGTCTTCCAACATGAGCTAGGATGAAGATACTTTGATTTCTCAGATTCCTGAAGATGAATAAAATTGTCTAATCTAATAAATTAGTAATAATAGTTATTTTATTGAGTCTCACCATGAGCCATAGATTTTGCTAAGTGCTTTGCATCAGCGGTCCCCAACCTTTTTGGCACCAGGGACCGGTTTCGTGGAAGACAATTTTTCCACGGACTGGGCGTGGGGGGTGGGGGGAATGGTTCAAGTGGTGATGGCTGGCGGCAGATGAAGGCTCGCTCACTTGCCCGCCGCTCACCTCCTGCTGTGCGGCCAGCTCCTAACAGGCGTGGACCAGTAGGTTGGGGACCCCTGCTTTACATACATCAGCTGAGCTAATCCTTACCACACTTTGTGAGGTAGCTGCCATCTCTTTTTCTAGAGAGGAGGACATAGAGGCTCCGAGAAGCTCAGAGAGGTTAAGAAACTTGCCTCAGGTCACACAGCCGGCCAGGGCAGAGCAGGGGCTTGAAGCGAGGTGTGCCTGCCTCTGAGCTTCTTAGTGACTGGGTTTTACTGCCTCTCAGAGGAGGTGCACTTGGATCCTGCTGCAACAGCGGGAAGTGTGCTGGTAGGAAGTGTGCGCTGGCTTTTCCTGGGGCCAGGCTGGCACAGCTGGACTCCACTGTGCTACTGCAAGACGTGGCGCCAATTCCCTCAAGGTCAATTGCAGCCACATTCCTCTACATGTCTATTGCTCAAAGACTTGAAAACAGCCTCAAAGGAATAAATAAACGAGGGAACAAAGTATTTGCTCTTCCCTGCGAAGCTTGGCTGGGAGTCTCTCTCCCAAACTTCTCACATGCAAAATGCAGTTCCACGGAGCAGACTGACATTTCAAACTGGTTCGTGCAATTAGACCGGAACACCTGGTTTTGCAATAATTCTCATTTTCCTTGTGTGCGGAGGGGTTCTTGAAATTCCTGTGCTGCGTGGATTACCCTGATGACTGGTCACCAGCTGTTACGTTGGCATGTTGTGCGACAATTGATGGCAGCTCCCGGCTGGCATTTGGCAGGGGCCCCAGCAGAAGCAGGTAGCAGGTTAATGCTGACACCTTCCCTTCCTCCTGTCCCGTGGGCCCAGGCTCCTCTTCGGCGATATGTGGCTCAGGCTGAGGGGAAGAGTGTTGGGAGCTGCAGACCTTGGAGGCCGGCAAGCACCCTTCTCGCCTCAGCATCTGGGCTGATTAGTCAAAGCTGAAGGCATGGGCAGGGGGCGGGTGACAGAAGGACATTGGGAGATGTGTTGTGCTAGAATCCAGACCTGCTCTGCACAGCCCTGAGGCAGACATCTTCATCTGGGGGCTCTATACCAACTTTACTGATGGATAGAGCAAGTTTTAGAATTTCATTTAACAGTAGCAATAAACTACAAATCCACAAAAAATAAAACCAAAAAAATCTGGAGTCTGGAAAGAAAGAAAAGATATTTATCATTTTTTCCCAACTGCCTAATGGTAATCTCTCTTGCCCATTGTGTGTGATATTGATGGGATGCAGGGCCCTGCCTCTCTCCCTCAGAATCCAGCCAGGGAGCTTCTCCCCTCTTCAGCCCTGACCACAGCGCACCAGCGTGCGGCTGGGGCTGGACCAGTCAGATGCTCCCACCCAGGCTGCCTTTGAATCTGGTGCCAAGGCCTCAAGGATGAGGTGAGGTATTTTATGTAGCGTCAGGGTGGAGGTCAAAACAGGCTCTGTTTTGGTCCTGAGAAAGCCTATCTCTGAGAAGACTCTGTTCACACGTGGCAGCAACTGTTCAAGGGGAGTCTTCCTGCTGGAAGATGGGAAGAGCAGCTTTTAAGCCTCATGAAACCAGGATGCTGCAGACATGAGGTGAAAGGACCCCAGGATTCTGTCCTCAGGGGAGTGATTGCTTTTCAGATGCCTCCAGGTAGGGGTTAGTGCCTGTTTTCTTCCTGCCACCTCTGCTGCCCCTGGGCTGCCAGGGCTGATAGCTGACCGCTCCTATTCACATGGGGCCCCATTCTTCTAGCTGCCTTAGGGGGCTGCCACGCACTTCCTCCATTGTGTATCCACATCTCAACATCCTGGGCCTCTATGGGACCTCAGAGCCCAAACCCAGTATCTCCCAGGGTGATGGCCAGCAAAGCCTCTGCTGGTCTGGCTCTGGGCTCGGGTTCTAGAAGTAGACAGTCCTGGACTTCCTTCGGGCACTTCCACTGACTTGCTGTGCACCTTGGGTAAAGGGATGCGGCCCTCTGTGCCTTAGTCTCCTCCTCCACTGATGAGGTGGTAATAATACTCGTCTCAGCGGGGTTGTTGGGAGGGTTAAATGAGGTAATGCAATCAATTAAGTGGCATAAAAGAAGCACTTAATGAATGTTAGCTAATAATTATGAGGATGATAAAACAAAGGTATTAATCAGTGGGGTACTGGGAAAGGAGAAGAGGTTAGCTGGATTCTCTCTCCTTTCCTATGGGAGACAGATGGTCACTTTCAAAGCTCATTTCTGGAGCTTTGTCATCTTACCCACTGTCCTCCATTAATGTTCTCTTTGGGTGGGACACAGGGTTTCATAATGGTCAGCAAGACCTTACTCTTCCTCAATGTGACCTTCAGTTTGACCTTTAATGTGACATGCTTCTCCCTGCTGACCTCCCTGACCCACACTTGGCCAGGAAATGCCCAATTTACAGTTTGGCTAAGCTTTCCTTGTCATGGGGTCTGGCTGCCTTTTCTCAGGAGAGGGCAACAAAGCACAAAGCACAGGTGGATTCCAGTCCTAGCTCTGTCACTTCCTGTCTGTATGGCTTCAGGCATACAGATTAGGCAAAATACTTAATCTCTCCAAGCCTCAGTTTTTCCTTCTGTAAAATAGGAATAATTGTAATTTACCAGTAGAGTTATTGTGAGGATTGAATGAGAGACGGGGTATACAATGGCTGGCATATCGTAGGCACTCAGTCAGTGAAGATATTTTTGAATGGATTATACTAAAAAACCACTTGGAGTTTTCTTGTTGCTCTATCTGCAAAAAATAGTTAAGAGTGATGGATGGGACGTAGGGGGTGAAATGGGGAAAAGCCCTGAATGAAACCATTACTGATGCTAACATTGAGCTTTGGAAGAGGAAGGCTGTGGGGAGAGGTTTTGGGGGGTCGGTCCCCAGTCCCACGTGTGCTCCTGGGCCAATGGTGAGGGAGCTCCCGTCCTGGGTGGGGGATTTGGTCATGCACATTCACACCTGAGTCCCCTGACAGGTCTCACTTTCCAAAATCCTGCCCTGCAACCTTCAGCTCAGACCTTTCCAAAGGGCCTAGAGTTATTCACACAGCAGCACATCTTAATTTGGGGTTGGAAGTGAGTGAGGGCCCGGAGCTCTGATGCCTGCCACTTGGGGAAGGAAGTTAGAGGCCTGTGGGGAGCAGGTTTGGATGCTGGCTCATTACTTTCCTGTTTCAGTCAGGCAGGCGGTTGTACTTATTCAGTGCCTACAGGGTGGAAAGTAATGCACCAGATGCTGGAGGGAGGAGCTGGGGAATAGAAAACGTGCCCAGTCTCCCTCGCAGAAGAGCTTACAGACCATCAGGAAGTTAGGACACACAGTGGAAAAGATACAATAGAGAAGTCACGTCGCTGTGCGTATTTTTACGAGCTAGGTCTCTGCGGGGGACGGGCGTGAGCTGAGCTGGGGTGGCAGCTGGAGGTGTGGTTTAGATCTGCATGAGGCTCACCAGCAGAGGCTTTCCAGGGAAAATGAACTTGAGCAGGCTTTGGCGCCACCCAGGGAGAGGAGGCGGCTAGGGCACTGCACAAGGGCCTATGGCATTTGCAAAAGTGCAGAAGCAAGATCTGGATGACAGTTGATAAGCCCACTGATGTGGCTGGAGCAGATCATCTTTGAGGGAATGACATGAGGTCTGTGAGGTCATCTTGGGGAAGAGTAGGGGCGGCGAGGGGGAGCTGTGAGAGCAAGTCTCATGACAGGTGAACAGAACATTCATGTACACCTTCTGGCAGAGGCACACCTTTCCAGGGAGCTGAGATAAAGTAAGCTCCACCCTGTGTAGGTTTGTGTGTGTGTGTGTGTGTGTGTGTGTGTGTGTTTGTTTGAAGTGGGTGGTGAATTACTTAGGACTCTTTGACTGCAAGCAACAGAAACCAAAGTGAGGTAGCTTAAAGCAAAATCTTGTAGAAATAGGAGACTTTAGAAGCTGTTTGCATGACAAGCCCAGTTTTTACTCAGGTTATATGTTCATTTGGGGGTAGATTAGGGACACTGTGGGGATACTGGCAGAGATAAAGCCACCAGTTCCCCCCTACCCAACCTCCCGCTAAAGAAAAGCCATCCTTTGACCCCCAGCAGGGGCTGGAACCAGTAACAGAAGCCATTAGGCCTCTTTTTCTCCCTCTGTCATCTCTGCTCCTTTTGTGTGTCTGTGTCACTCTGCAGCCTACTTTCCTTTTCACCTTAGACCACAGGGTAGGTGGCAGGCCACCTTAAAGAGACTAATTCAGACTGAATTAGAATTTCCTTATTCCTGACTCCAAATATTGGGAGAAAAAACATCTGGTTGGCCTGATGAGTCAGATGGCTACCCCTGATCCAGTGAACTCCAGCTGGGGGAGTGTGGTCACAGGTGCAACGTGACTGCTGGCCCACCCTGGGGGTGAGATGGGCAAACACCCCAAAGAGGGTCTTGGCAAGTGGCTGTAAGGGCACGTGAAGGGAGCTGAGATGCTGTTGCAGAGCTTGTCTGTGGGGTAGTGGAAAGGCCAGGAGACCTGGGTTCCGGGCTTGACTATAAACAGCTTGTGACCTTGGGCACACGTCCCTCCTTTCTGAGCCTCTGTTTCCTCATCTGTCACATGAAGTGTTGGGTTAACTGATTCCTCCCAGCTCAGAAAGTGTGTTTCTCTTGCCCATGGATGGGATGATGAGGGCCTGGCTTGGGCTGAGGGCTGTGGAAGTGAAATGGATACGAGAAAAGTGTCATAAGAATAATTGGAAGATGGTGGTGAAGAACTGGTTGTGGGGGTGTAAAATAAAGAGGATTCAAGGGACTTAGAAGCTGGAGGATGGTGGTACTACTCATGGCGATAATGCCAGTAGGAAAGATGACCCGTTTGCAGAGAGAAAGATGAAGAGCTCAGTTTTAGGTGGTGGCGTATCCAGTTTGAGAGACCTGACAATCCCCAGGGATGGTCGCTTGTCAAAAGCCATGCGGTCAGAGAAATGTAGATTTGAGAGTCATTTTCATAGGAGTGATGTTTGAAGCCAGAGGAGATACTGATCTTGAGGGGGAAAAAGGAGAAGGAATTGAAAGATGCCCGGGAGATAAAGAGAGCCACAGGAGAGGGTGTGGCTGGGAGGAGGGGTTTCAGCTGGGCAGGGGCTTGGGTGATGCTCAAATGTGTGAGAAACTAGAGCAGGAGGGAGGAGGGCCCTTCTCAAGGAGCTGTGGGCGTGGATGTCCAGCAGCAAGGAGTTTAGAAATGAGAGGCAGCTGAGGCAGGAAATGCAGTCCATTTTTGAATAAATGAATTGGGCAATGAAGGTGAGAAGGAAAAAACAGGGTAGTAGCTTCAGGGACCAGCAGAGTCAGTGGATTCAAGAGAAACCTGTCTGCCGTCCTCCCTCCCTCCGTTCCTTTTTCACGTGAGGACATAGCGAGAAGGCGCCATCTATGACCCAGGAGGAGGGCTCTCACCAGACGCTGAATCTATGGGTGCCTTGACCTTGGACTCCAGCCTCCAGAACCTTGAGAAATGCATTTCTGCTGTTTGAGCCACTCGGTCTGTGATATTTTTGTCATAGACTCAGACAGCCTCCTGCCCTCTCACCTTTCAGAATGGGACGACCTCAGTTGTGACCCTAAAGGGGATCTTGGGAGCACAGAACCAGCCGGTCCCCTTGGTCACACACCCTTGGCGATCTTGATAGTTCAGTGGGGAAATTTGTTTCATGGTGGGCTGTCCAGGTGAGAGATTTCTTTCCCCTACAGCTCTTGGCCTCAGATCATGAAGACTGGGAGTTTGAACACTGTCTGAGGGACTCAAAGAATGTCCCCACAATCAGTGGCTCGTTCTCTTGTTTCTTAGGCATTGTCCACCAAAGCCTCTCAGTGAAGGGTTATGGACAGTGTCACCTGTGAGTGTTTGGGGAACAGCGACTCAGGAGCAGAAGACAAGAAGGGCCTGGACCAATGTCCCTAAGCTCTGCACCAGGCAAGCATGTGGGCTTCGTGGGCCCTCCTCTGACCGCCACCCCATCAGGAACAAAGAGCCACCCTTGACTCCGGGACCCACTGCACCTCAGGGTGTGCAAGCCGAGAGATCAGGGTGCTCAGGCGTTCAGGGTTCAGTCTTTAAACGCACACCCTTAGGATGACTAAATAGCACTGGTTCCCCTGTGGCCTGTCACCTCATGACTCTCTTAGCTTCCCATGTAGCCGAGTTCCCCAAAAGGTCCTGGGGAGCCTCCCGGGCCTGTCACGTGTCCTGGAGAGCTTGTCAGAGCATTTTATTCATCTTCCATCTGGCTTAACCTCATCTAGCTGAGCGTCCTCAAGCGGCGGTTTTAAAAATAGAGGACCTCCTCTCACCTGAAATTCCCTTCTCCTAAAACATCTCTGCCATCGGCAGAGCCGCCTCCAGGCCCTTCCTGCCCTAATTGGCACCGCTGCCACAGGCGGCTGGTAATGACGTTCCTCTCTGTGCTGGGAGGGAGGTCCCGGGCGGGCGTTCCTGGTCCTTCACACCCCTGTCCCGGTGTTGGGGGTGCTGGGCGGGGCCTGGAGGGGTTAAGTTGCCCCATTTGGACTTGCCTCCTGGATCAGGCCACCCTTTCTGTCCTCTCAAGGATGGGCGCCTGATGGAAGCCAGAACAAACTCTGCACGGGAGGCCGGCGGAAGCATCAGCGCTCAGGCAGCGGCATCAGACAGACAGCTGCCTGCTGCAGGGTGAACGCTCCTGCCAGCCAGACGCTGGGGCTCGTCTTCTGGCCTGTATTCAAGCTCGGGCCGGCTTGTGCTTGGCAGGAGCGCCCGTGGGTTCCTTCACTCAGAAGACGCCCAGCCTTTCCTTTCATCCTGGCTCTGCTACGGAGACGGGAGCAGGCCAGCTGGCTTTGAGGTGGGCTGAGTCCCTGCACTGTGCTAACGCCCCGCTGGAAGAGCCCGGGAACGCGAAGGGGGAGGCAGGTCTTCTTTCCAGAGAACAAGGGCCAGGCCCCGGCTTCCCGGGCGCCCGCAGGCTGAGTGGAAAGCCGGGTGAAGTGTCCTTCGGCTGTGAGGGTCACACATGTTTGGCCACAGACGCTGGGACTTTTCAACCACAGGCCTGTTCCTGTCAGCCCTTTGTGTTTATCCACTCACAGGATTGATTTTCTAGTGAAAGCCTCCTACTGCATGATTTAGGTTCATTTATATAAATTATACAGTGATTTATTTAATGACCTACTTGGAGCACTATAAATTCTACAGCATCCGTGCAATTTATTATTTAAACCCTATATAAATCATGCAAGACGAGGAGATGGAATAGTGTGTAAGGATCTGGGGCTTGGCTCAAATTGCCTTATGGAAGCTCAAAATGCGCCTTGTTTTAAGTATGGAAAATAGACAGCGGACATGTCAGCTATTTTGAGGGGGGCGGTGTCCCAGCAACTTTTGTCTCTTGGCTCAAACAGTGCAGCCCCTGTGGGACTCACTGCGGCCCTCCCTCAGGTGGTGGGGTGACCCACGTGCAGGCTGAGCTGCTGTGAGAAGGAGCCTGCTGGCTCCACGTGGCTAGGTACTCTGTACCCGGCACTCTGACATTTCCGAACTTTGAGAAGTGAGCCATGCTTCATGTGGAGTGGACACAATAGGCCCTTAGGCTCTTGTCTAAGCCCCAGCGCCTTTGCTTAAAAATTATCCTCTCTTGTGTGAAACTACCCACCTCTTCGTCTTCCTTAGTTGGTCAATTCCTTCTCCAGATTTCTCTCCAGGCAGCAGTGGCCAAAGGAAACCCATGACTATATATAAGGAGGCCCACACCTCTCTGCCCCTCCCCAGAGCTGGGAACAGGATGCATGTGACCTAGAAGTACAGTGTGCAGGATACTGGGAATGTGACAGGTACATCATTCATTCATTCAATCACTCACTCATTCATTCGTTCAATCACTCATTCATTCATCCATTCAACAAGCATTTCCTGAGCTCTTCCTCAATTCCAAGGAATAGGAAGAATGAGGTACCATGCATAGTAGGTAAGGGAGTCTTGAAGCCAGGACTGGCGCAGAACAGTCTTTGACAGCAACCCCTGCACTGAGCTAGGCGGCCTTAGGAAAGTTTTAAACCTCCTGCTGGACTCTTAGCTTCCTCAGCTGTAAAATGAGGATGAAAACAGTACCCATCATCAGAGGTCATTAATAAGTGAAGAGGAATAAGTGAGATGATGCATAAGTCATTGAGAATGGGACTTGGAAGATAATAAATGCTCAAAAATGTTAATTATTATTTGACATGAATTCTGCCTTCTCAGACTGTAAAATATTGAAGATCTGCAAAATCTGTACATAAATAATGATGACATAAGGTAGAAAAACATATGTACTATTAAGAAAGGTACAGATGGAGTGCTGAGCTAAGCTTTTCTTTTTTGTCATTTGAATATTTTGTAATAAGTAAATCATACACATGGTGCAAATTCAAAAGGCACAAAAAGAAATACAAGAAAGAGTAATTCTCCTTCCCACAGTTGCCTCCAGCCATACAGATTCCCCACCTGGATGCAGCCACTATTAAGTCTCTTGCGTATCTTCCTAGAAAATCTTTGCACATGGAACGTTAAGTGTATACACGCTCTTTCTTTTCACACAAAGAGCAGCACACAACCACTGGCCCGGGAAGCTTTCTTTTTTCACTTAGCAATGTGTGTGCCGGAGTACCTTCCTGCAGCTCTGCCCCGTACCATTCTGTGCTGTGCGAAGACATTGCTGAGTTAACCGGCTCTGCATTGCTTCACTTTTACATTGCTTCCAATATTTTGCTATTACAAAAAATTGCTGCAATAAATATCATTTCTTGTTAAAGTATTTCTTAAGGTTAAGAATGAGATGCATAATTGCTGAAACAAAGAGTATATGCATCTGTAATTTTTATAGCTGTTGCCAAATTGTGCTTCACAGAGCTTTAACCACCTTCACTCCCACTAGCAATGGTTGTACTGCTTTGCACACCCAGCCAACAAAATGAACCACTAAACTCTTGACCTTTGAGACTGAGTATCTTTTTGTCTTTAGGAGCAATTCATAGCCTTTTAAATGAACTGTCTATTCAGTTTTCTATTGAGGAGTTATTATTTTTCTCATTGATTTGGAGCAGCTCTTTGTATATTAAGGAAATTAACCCAGTGTCAGTGATACATAATTTGCACCACTGCTACGACTGCCCTTGGGCCCAAGAGGGGTCCTTGCCTTGGCTCCACTCTGGCCTCCTGTGGATGTGCACTACCCCATGGTGAGGAGTCTGTAGCATTAAGGGTGTGCGCATTCTTCTAGACCATTCCATGGGTACAGAGGACTCTGGGATTTCCTGCTCAAACAGCACCAAGTCCATTACCAGGTTTCTTTCCCAGGTCCATCCTCCAGAGAGTGGACTGTGCTGCTGGTGTGCATAGCCCTGGATCCACTGTCTTGTGTGTGTGTGTCTGTGTGTGTGTGTGTACAGAGTGTGGACATGCAGGCTGGGCTGCTCGCAGTGAGTGCAAGACCCCCCTTGCAGTATGAGATGGAGCCAGGAGTGGGAAGAGAAGGTGGGGGGTGGTGGGGCTGGGTTAATTCCTCCTACTGCCACATGTGGTATGGAACTCTGAGAAGTTTAAGAATTCTAAGTCCAATCTGGCCTTCCAGGTGGTTTTGAAGGCATATTTGTCAAGGTAGGAGATCAAAACATATTTTATTTAAATTAAGTTTATTACCTTGATTTATAACTTTTAAGTGTTATGACATATGCTGTGTGAGCCTCTGTTTATAATCTTTCCCTGGCCGGTTGTCCTGGGCCCTGCAAATGTCAGGGCAGCCTGACCACATCCTCTAGATCCAGTAGGAACCACAGGGCACACTGGCATGTATGTGCATTTTCCTTTGGCATGAAATCAAGGTCTCCAATTTATCATGGATTTCAGAGCTTGAAGGAAGTACAGGAAAGTCATCCTCACTTTGGACAGTTGCTGCCTTACCCCTATTTTATACCCCTCAGACGGGGCAACTGAGGCCCGGGGAGGTTCAGTGACTTACCCAAAGTCAGTCTGCTTCTTTCCTTTTCCAGGCCCGCTGATATCTTTGCTAAGGGTTTCTGTGAAAACTGCTTCAACATCCAGCTTTTCATTTTGTAATCAAATCAGATAGTGATAAAGTCTCAAGCAAGAGAGAATAAATATAGCTTCACATGCAGGGATCGGACTGGATTTTACACCAGACTGGAACTGTCTTCAGCTGCATCCTCCTGCTGACTACGTTTCATAACAGAGGATCCCTCTCTTTGATTTTCTCCTGTGTGGTCATCTGGAAGCATGTGCACCAGATAGTTGGAACAACGCCATTAAAAATTTTGCTATTGGTGGGGAGTTGTTTGCATCTTAGCCTGTGTGCTCTAACAGCACAGTGGCAAACATGACATCTTCCCTGAGTAATTACAGAAGCCAGCAGACATTTAGAGGAAGTTGGCTGCTTATTGACACCGGAAGGACAGCCTCACAGACCGGGGCTTCTGGAATCATGGCCGTGTGACTTCATAACCCAAGTTGTGCTCCTTCCTGGTAAAGAGCAGAGACCCTGCAGAGAGCCGGACACTCACCTCAGGCCTGAGAAGCACCCGCAGGTGAGAGAGGCCGCCTCACTGCAGGAGTCAGGAGCCCTGTGCTGCCCCCTCCGCTGCCCCGCCTCCTCGCCTGTGCTGAGTGGCATCTTGAGGCCTGTGTGTGAGGGGGGCCTCAGCAGGTGTTGCCTTCCTCCCCAGGGACATCAGTCTCCTGCCATAGCCATAGGTGGAGCCTGCTGCAGCCTCTCAAGGTCTCTGCTGCCCAGAGAGGCCAAGGCGACAGGGACACTGGAGGCTGGGTGAGGCATGGGGAAGACAGGTTCAGGTCCAGGGCTGACCAGGTCGTTCCGCATCTCGGCCCCTCCATGCCTGTCTCTGCTCTACCTCTTCCACTGTCACTTAGGAGACCCGTCTCTGCTAAGGAGCTTCCCTTACCTAGTAGGGTTGCTAACGTTAGATTGCTCTCAACCCATTCACAGTCTTGCTCCTAAGAGGAGAAACCGTGTCGCCCTGGAATCCAGTTTGTTTTCAGTGGGGTGTAGGGGAAGGCACCGAGTCTGCAGCCAGACACACCCAGATTGAGACTGCCCTCCCTCCAGCCAATCCCTTAACTTCTCTGAGTCTCAGTTTTCTCCTCTGTTGAAAGGAATGGTAACACCGCTCTCCAATGTTAGGGGTTTAAAAGGAGGTGATGCAGGAATGTGCTGATCACAGCTGGCATTGCTTAGTAGTTACTATTTTTAGAACTCTACATAGCTAATATGTTTTTAACTTTACAAATACTATCACTTAGCTTTCCATTAGTCATTGGAGAGATGTTATAAGGGAAGAAGGATGAGTATTAGTCCATGTAAGCAGAGGAGTCGAGTAAGGCACAGAGAGGTTTTTACAACTTAATCTATACAGATATTCTTGATCATCTGTTGTGTTCAGAGCCCTGCACAACAGATGATCAATCTGCAAATCCTATCCTTGAGAAGTGTATAAGCTCATGAGCCGTGTAGTAAAATATAAACTCAATGAGGGGAGGAACTTCGGCTATTTTGTTTATGGCTGTATCCTCAATGCTCCATAAATGTTTGTTGACTGAATGAATGACATGGTTCTAACTCAAGACATAGGGAAGGGTAATAGATTTACAAGGCCCTCTGGAAATTCAAAAGTGAGGAAAGGAGTTCTGGCCAGGAAATGTGAGGAATCCTTCAAGGAGGCAATCACATTTGGCCTGGGCTTTGAAGGGGGGGTTGAATCTTAGGCTGAGATAAGAAGAAAGAATAGTCCCAGGAGCAGGGGCAACAGGGGCAAAAGCATCGATGTGCACTGGGGCCACACTAAGGTAACATGAGCAATGTGTGTTGCCTGGAGATTGGCGTGTGTGATGCCCAAATTCGAGTCAATACTCTGGGCAACCATACATCCAGCTTTGCCAGAAAAAGTCCCAGTTAATGCCTGTTGTGGGTCAATGAATACCCGGTACTTATTTTTAGTGTTGCTTTTTACTTTCAAAAGTGTCCTGGTTTGGAATATACATCATATACTCACTGCATCTACAGTGAGAATGAAGCTACAAGGAAAGGTTAGGGTGGAATTAAGGAAAGAAGGTCAAAGAATTGGGACTTCAGTCTCTTGGCCATGGGGCCATGGTGTGAGTGAATGTGTTCGACAGGCAACTGTGATGACCCAGCTCCAGCCGATGGCTGCCATGTAAATGAAGACCCGGGTCATCAGTCAACGTTCTCCAGAGAGACAGAAGCAGTAGGATCTATAGATATATACATAAGGGAAGATTTATTGTAGGAATTGGCTTACGTGGTTTTGGAGACCAGGAAGTCCCACGATTTGCAGTTCACAAGCTGGAAAACCAGGTGAGCTGGTGGTGTAGGTCAGACTGAGCCTGACGAGCTGATAACCGGGGAGGAAGCAGAGGAGGGGGGGAAGGTGATGGCGTAGGTCCCTGTCTGAGTCCATAAAACCAGGAAAGCTGATGTCCGGGGGCAGGAGAAGATGGATATCTCAGCTCAAGCAGAGACAATGAACTCCCCCTTCCTCTACCTTTTTATTCCACTCAGGCCCTCGATGGATTGGGTGACGCCCACCCGTACTGGGGAGAAAGATCTTCTTCTCTCAGTTCACTAACTAAAATGCTAATCTCTTCTGGAAACACTTTCACAGACAGACGTAGAATTAATGTTTAATCAGCTGTCTGGGCAACCCGTAGCACATAAAATTAATCATCACATTGGGCTTGACAGATCTCCTGGTGTTTGAGACAAGTCAGAGATCTGAATTTTTATATGTAACTTCTGATTTTAAAGTATTGGTTCAAAAATTTTGAAAACACCACGTAGGTCAAACAAAACCTGTCTGCATACTGTAACTGGCGTGAGGCCACCAGTCTGTCTCTCTGCTGGGCAGTGGGGAGCTGGGAGGATTTCTGCGGATGGGGGCAGTGGCCTGGTTAGAGCTGAGAATCACTGCGACCTGGGTGCTGAGGGGGAGTCAGGTGGGATGAGGGCAGAGGTGGGGCTTGCATGTGGTCACAGACCAGGGACGAGGCAACTCTGAACGGGGCTGGAGGCAGCGGGGGTGCAGACGGAGACAAGATGCTGGACGTGCCGCAGAGGCCTGGAGGGCAGAGGCTGGCCGTGCCTGGGCCCAGGGGGTTGTGAGGGAGGGCGCAGTGGGGTGAGGCAGAGACCCCAGCAGGTCTGTGGGTTTCACCCTGTGGAGGTTACAGTCTCCACAGGGGGGTGCTGTGAGACTCTGCTTCTTCCTCAGTGGGTCCTGAAAGAATTAGCTATCAACCATCTAGCTATATTGCCTTTGGCTTTGCTGTCCTACACCCCGGTTAACGCCCCAGGAAAAGACATCCACCTCCGACCTCAACAGCTGCCCCTCTCACTTGGCTCCCAGAATCACTAAGTCGCGTTGCTGGAGCAGGAAGCAGCACAGTGAGGAAATGGCTGTTTGTGGCTATCTGAAACACCTGCTCTCAAAAAAAAAAATCCCTTATGAGCCATAAATGCTACTGGTGATGACTCAGTTAGCATATGTCCCCCAAAGGAGTTAACCAAGCTGATAATGGGTTTCTCACGCACCACCAGAGGCGGGCTGAGAAGTCAGTGCAGCTCCCGTGATTGACCACCTTCCACCAGTGGAACAGGCTCCGCCACTGATTCGACCCTCAGGGGGCTGGGTTTTCCCGCCCCGAAGGAGCTGGAGCCAGTGTTTGCACCACCAGAGCTCCTGGACAGCAAAGCCAAAGGCAGTATGGCTAGACAGGTGACAGCTGATTCTCACAATGGCCATGTGAGGCGGGCCGGATATTATCCCCATATCAAAAACTGAGGGGAAAGGAGAGATAAGGCAGCAAAACGGAGAAAAAAGACCAAGTCAAGTACGCATCAAACTGAGGCCTATCGTGGGCGGGATGCACTGACCTCCTAGACGATACTGTCTGAGTACAGGAAGGACACTGAGTTGTCTTCGCTCAGCCAAGCGCTTTCCTGAGGGAGAAAAAAATAACTCTGCGCAGCTGCCGTCCTCCTTCCTCCCTGTAGCGCTGTTGTTCTGTATAATGTGGAGGGGTGAAGACAAGATATTTTGGGTCCAATCTCAGCCTCACCACGTAATAGCTGTGTGACATTGAACAAATTACTTAACCTTTCCGTCCTCAGTTTCCCCACCTGTCAAATGGGGATAATAAGGACACCTACCTTCAAGGTTGTTGAAACTTCAGTGAGTAAATACATAAGTAACAGGGTGTTTAAAAGGTTTCCATTGTGGCACCAGGATACAGGAGGGGCGGAAATCCAGTGCTGGGGGGCTGCATCCTGTGCAGAACGAGAGGAGATAAACGACACCTGGTCATGCACTTCTGAACCTCGTCACCACAGCAGGGTACGAAAGGAGTGAGAGAGATTGAGAGCTCTTCCTGAGAGACTTGTTGGTGAGCTGGGGTTCCTTCCCCCAACCTTCCCCATCCCACGGGGGAGTGGTGGGGAGACGAGGACCACTCAGAGAGCCAGAAAAGACCCCCATCACTGGGGACACATGGGGTCTGGTGCAGGGCTCACACCTGTGGCTATCTATCTATCTATCCATCCACATCTTATTAGTTCTGCTTCTCTGGAAGTAAACACTGAGGTTGAAGGGCAGGACGGGGAAGGCTAGCAGAAGAAGACACACTGCCCACATTGTAGAATCCATGAAAGCGCCACCTGAGAAAAACTGTCAGCTTTTGAGCCCTGCCAAGTCCAGAGAGTGAAAGGCCATCTTATGTTAGGGCCAGTCAAGTAATTACCTTCCTGCCTCCTTACTCCTTCCCTCCCCTGCTTCCACGGGGGCTGAGGGTAGGGCCGGGGGCAGAAGAGCAGCCAAGGAAGATGGAGGACGTGGGAGAGACAGGAGAACCTGACTGCACCTGCTTCCCAGGTTTCCACTGGTCCCGTGGGCTGGGGAGTAATGGAAACTGCCAGGCAGCAAGGAAACATCGGTTCATGTTCCTGAGAAGCAGAGATTGTTGGAATTCCTATGAAGAATAAAGGGGAAGAAAGCAAGATTACGCAGAGGGGGAGGGTTTGGGCCATGATGTAGAAGAGAAAAGGCAGGAGAATTGGGTAGGAAGAATCCCAGACCATAGTGCAATGCTGAGTGAGTCTGGGTGGGGCTAGCTAGCCCCCCACTCGTCCCCCGCTAGTCCCCTAGCAAAAGTTGCCATCAGAAGAGTGCCCTCGCTGGCGGAAATGGCCTGGTTCTGGCCGTGCTTGGCCTTCAGCTGGGAGCAGCCCTGGGAAGTACAGCCTCGGTGCAAGTGTGGTAGTGGGTCCTCAGGGTGGGCTGGACCGTCAGCTCTGCTCCCCACAGCAGATTCCCTTGAAGGAGAATTAAGCAGTCACCTCCATGGCCACCATAGACCCCACCCACACCTCCCCACACCCTCTTGCTTGCTCCCCAATAGTCATACATGTTGCAGAGCCCACATGCATGCAGCAGAGCCCGGCTGCAGAGGAGAACGTTCTAACTCCAAGTCAAGTTTTGGTTATTGCCTGAGAGCTGACCAGTGTTGACTGCTGAATTGAGACTGTTTGCGTTTGAAAGTGACTGTAGACATCTTTATTACCTATGAGTGACCAGAAGAACTCTGTAGACTATTTCAGTTTTCATCCAAGAAGGGCCACTTCCACTGAGGAGGTAAAAATGAACCATGGGTCTCCAAGTAAAAATACCTTGATGACACTATTTCTTTAGTCCTGCTCATTCAATGCAGTGGTTATAGCTATAAAGTGCTTAGAATAATGGCCGGCCTACAGTAACCACTAAATAATAGAGGTTAGCTTCAGGCAACCCTGAGGTCCTAGAAAGAGGAGAGAGAGGAGACTGGGTACAGGAAAGGACAGGGGAAAGCAGATAGAACAGATATGTGTCAGTGCGC
Source organism: Leucopleurus acutus (assembly GCF_964270905.1). Lineage (NCBI taxonomy): Eukaryota > Metazoa > Chordata > Mammalia > Artiodactyla > Delphinidae > Leucopleurus > Leucopleurus acutus. The sequence continues at coordinate 20,661,530 of NC_139151.1, read as the reverse complement.
GTGTCCAGCCCTCTTGCTAGTAGCTGAACTCTGGGGGTGCCCTCCCCACGCATGGAGTCTGCAAGGAGCTGGGGTGGAAGGAGGACGGCTCAACATCCATCTCTGGCATTAATTAGATCATTACACCACTGTATTTAGAGGAAGAGAAAGATGTCCATCTGTCCTGCTGGCTGGAGCCCAACTCTCTGGGGAATGTGTGTACTTCCCTGGAGGAGTGGGTGTGTCTTTTTGGTTATTCAGAGAATACCCGCCCCCAACCTGGCCCTAAAGCAACATCAGTCATCTCTATTGAACCTTGCCAGCAGCTATGAAGGACTCTGTAAAAGTGAAAAATCCATTCTTCTTTCTTAGGATGCTGAAAATATAGTTGGAGAGAAAAGACATGTGAATAGAAAATTGATAATACTTAATGAAAGCTCAAAGTAAATGCTCAGGTGATAATGAAGAGCTGGCATCAGGGCATTGCAGGTTTAACTGCCAGATGAATGCTTCCAGCCAGAATTGCTATAGGAGTTCAGGACCGGGAGACAACTGGGTTTGGAATTGGACAGAATCACATTCCTGCCTTCACTTGCTGAGTGACCTTGAACATAGGATTTAACCTCTCTGAGCTTCAATTTCCTAACCTGTGAGAGGCTACAGGAATACGGGAGAAGAGAATGATATGGTGCTGGTGAAAACATACTGTGTTTTATAAGAGTTAATTTTCTTTCTTTTTTTCAGATGGTTGGAGTAGCAAGAATGGCCACAGGCTAGTGGGACTTGAGCTGAGCCTTACACTAAGTGGAGGATTTGGTGGGTGTGCTGTCACAGGTAGATTATGGTACGGGACAAGCTTAGAGGAGGGAACGTTCAAAGTGTTTTGGTTAATATGACTGCAAGCGTTTGATTGATATGGGGGTGGGAGACATAAAGTGATGGAAAGGTGAGTTGGGGGTTGAGACTGGGGGTCTTTGAATTCCAGAATCACAGTACAGTATGTCCCCTACATACAAATGAGTTCCATTCCGAGAGCGCATTTGTAAGTCCAGTTTGTTTGTAAGTCCAACAAAGTTAGTCTAGGTACCCAACTAACACAATCGGCTATATAGTACTGTACTGTAATAGGTTTATAATACTTTTTACACAAATAATACATAAAAAAAACACAAAATAAAGAAAACATTTTTAATCTTACAGTACAGTACCATGAAAAGTACAGTAGTATAGTACAACAGCCCGCATACAGAGGCTTCCATGGAGTGAACAGGCAAGAAGAGTTACTGACTGGAGGAGGGAGAGGAGGTGGGAGATGGTAGAGCAGAAGGATGGTCTGCAATAGGAGACAGAGGGCAAGCTGCAATTTCACTCACGCCTGATGCTGATGGAATGCACGTTCACATCTTTGAAAGTTCGCAACTTGAAGGTTTGTATGTAGGAGACTTACTGTAATAGCTACAACCATTTAGCTAATGTTATGGGCTGAATTGTGTGTCCCCTCCCCAAATTCATATGTCGAAGTCCTAGCCCCCAGTACTTCAGACTGTGACCACATTTGGAGACAATGTCTTTACATAGGTAATTAAGGTAAAATGAACCCTTTAGGGTGGGCCCTAATCCAATACGACTGGTGTCCTTGTAAGAAGAGGAGATTTGGATACACACAGAGGGAAGACAATGTGAAGACATAGGGAGAAGACAGCCACCTACAAGCCAAGCAGAGAAGCCTACACAGATCTTTTTCTCACAGCCCTCAGAAGGAAACAACCCTGCGGATACCTTGATCTCAGACTTCTAGCTTCCAGAGCTATGAGAAAGTAGATATCTGTGGCGTAAGCCACCCTGTGAATTGTATCCTTTTATAGCAGCCCTAGCAAACAAATACAGCCAAGGTAATCACTTTCCATGTTTTCTCTTGTCAATAGGCAATGGGAGTAATGTTTTCATGGTGGAATGATTACAATCTTGGGGTGAGAGCTTGGAGTCAAATCCTGGATCCACCATTTATAGCTTGGACATCAAATGCAGATGATAGTAATAGTGGAAGTGGGTTTGGAAGAGAATGTAATAAATGGTGGGGAGATTTACTTAGGACCTAAGCAGGATGAAACCATACACAGTCTGAAGTGCTGTCCCCTGAGCTTGGTCCCAGGAGGACATCCATGAGCCCTATAATTGCTGACAAACTCTTTGCCAGTCTTACCTGGATCTTGACCCAGAGCTCTCCTATAATGTGCCACAGAAATGTTTTTGTTTCTGGCTAGATCCTTCCTGTGATGGCTACACCTTGACAGGCCCTGGATTTAGTCTGTTTTCTCTGTTCTGCTGCCCTCAGCTCCCTTCCCTGGCTGCTCTGACCAACTTCCTTGTACATAACAAGGTCTTGGTCATTGTTATGGACTGAATGTTTTTGTCCCCTTCAAATACATATTTTGAAATTCTAACCCCCAATGTGATGGTATTAGGAGATGGTCCTTTGGGGGGTGGTTAGGTCATGAGGGTGGAGCCCTCATGAATGGGTTTAGTGTCCTTATATAAGGGACCCCAGAGAAATCTCTTGCCCTTTTTTTGTCATGTGAGGACACAGTGAGAAGTTGGCCATCTGCATCCTAGAAGAGGGCTCTCACCAGAACCTGACCATGGGGGCACCTTGATCTCAGACTCCCAGCCTCCAGACTGTGAGAAATAGACACTTATTGTTTAAGTCACCCAGTCTATGGTAATTTGTTATAGCAGCCCAAACTGACTAAGTCATCAACTAAGTATTCTGGTGAATATAGTTTTTGAAGCAGAAGGTGTTAGTAGTTGGTAAAGAACTGACTGTAAACAGAATAGGAAGATTGGATAACTTCCCTGGCTTTAAAAAAAGTATGTTTTATATTTTCTCCACTGAAAAGTAACACATTATAAGAAATTAAGAAAATATCTCTCATAATTAAAAGGAGAGAGAAGAAAATTACTCATTCTGATCACAGAAAGATAACAAAGTAATCAGTACACTGAGCAAGTGATAATCCCTAAAATATATGTAAACAATTTCCAAACTTGTTCAAACTGTTGTTCAGGCCTGTTCAAACCTGCTCTTGGGCTAGTACTTTTCTGTTCCTTTGATAATATCTAGGGCAGATGACTCATGACTCTTTCTACCACCTCAAATAATAAAATTCTCTTGTAACCTTTAATCACAAAACAGACCCTTTTAGTAATTTAAATGTCTATTCTGTGTAATAGCCAAATTCAGGATTTAATTTAAAGTTTCTCTGTAATAGAGACTGGCAACGGCCTACCAAAATCCTTTTTTTCCCATTTTCCATTATATTCAATAATAAGGTTTCTGATCACCTGGCTGGTGAATTGGACTACATTTCCCAGTCTCCTTTGCAGTTAGGAGTGATCATGTGGCTGAATTCTAGCCAATGGAATATGAGTAGAAGGGATATGTTTCACTTCTAATCCTGTCCCTTAAAAACTTCCCATATGTGCTCCTCCATACTATTTCCTCTTTCTGGTTGATTGAGATGGAAGTGACCCCAGGGTGCTTTTGGAAGCTGTGTGTTAAGGATCGTCAGCCAGGATCCCTGAATAACTGTGTGCAGCAAAGCTTCCTGCCTTCCTCTCTACCCCAACCTAGAACTTTCCTGTATAGTTTTATGAGCAAGAAATAAACCTCTATTGTGTTGAGTCACTAAATGTTTGGGTTTGTTTGTTACTGCAGCCTAGCTTACTTTAATACATTCTCTAGTCAGGTCTGCATCAGGCTAAAAGCCTGCAGTGGGAAAGGGGTACAACTAGTACTCTCTCTCCTTGCTTTGTGCCTCCTTTCCCTGCCCTCAACTCTGCTGACCCTCTGTAGTTTCAGAGTCCCCTGGGGTTGGCGGGAGCACAGGGGAGAAGTCAGAGACAGGAGCAATCTTGCTTGACTGGGACTATCATGAACTTGCTGTTTTTGTCCTCATTGTTTTGGTACATATTCTAAGTCTACTCTCTCTTGTGGGTTGCTTTTGTGGAGTGTGCTAGAAAGCTTCTGTTTCTCCCTCCAGATTTAATCTCTCACCCCCTTCAACCTGCTTTTACCTCAGATGGCTGACCAGAATAGACTGTGTCAAAGGGCTTCTTCAATTTTGGCTTCTGCTTGAGTTTGGCCAATGGGAAGCACTGGAAGGAGACTGGAGACGCAGGAGAGAGAGGTTGGGACCTTTATTTCCCTGATTCTCTCCCTGTAAGGTAGCATTGTGTGGTTGCATCCCTCTGTTGAAGGTCACATCTCCTGCTGGGAATTTCTCTCCATACGCTGCTCTCTGCATCTGGGCTCCGGTAACCACTCTTGCCCTCACCCCTTCAGGATGGTAAGCATGCCAGGCTGTTATTAGCTCCACAGCACAAGGTCTCTCTCTACCCTGCCCACACCTTCATATACACTCTGTTTATTAAACTCTCCTCAAATTATCTAATTTGAGTGCTACCTATTCTCCTGCTACCATGGGATCTTTGGAGATGCCCCCAGCAGAAGCATCCAGCAGGGTGCACTTCTGGTGAAGTAGCCAGTACATCTACTATGCTGCTGGCTTAGGATTCGACCCTCAGCTCCTGAGCGTTCCATGGCCTGTCCCCTCCATTGGAGGTCACATTGTCCCTCCATGTGCTCTACTGGAAGAGGAAATTGAGGCTCAGAGACGTCTTGTGACTTGCCCTGGGCCCAAGAGCTAGTTACTATCACAGCTGGTGCTCTGCCCTCTGCCATGTTTCCACACACATTACCAACCATGTTCCCAAAGCCTCTTCAAGCTTGTACTCCCACCAGTTAAAAAATGAAATCATCCTTGTTTTCAGCCTGACTAGAATTCTGCATGGATTAGAATGAGTTGATGGAGCTGGTCTTGGGAGAGCTGCTTCTTCTGGCATGAAGACAAATACCTGATTGATAAGATGATTCTATCAGGAAGTTACGGGAAGGAGATATAACAACAAGTAATTTAGGCTTGGATTCTGCTGTGCTTCTGCTGAACAAGACTGCCAGTGACTCAGTGAAAATCAGACTGCCAGTAACAGGACCCCCTCGGCAGGTAGATGTGGGCCAAGTGGCTGTGTTTGCAAACACTTTATTTTGATTTGGGGCTTCTTTGCTCCCATAACAATTCCCCTCCCCAGCCCCCCACTGCTCTCAGGCCTGAAAACATCTTACAGACTCCTGGGCATCTCTTGGCAAATGCAGTATTGACACAACAGCACCTCAGCTACTGCTGGAAGCAGGGTGGGAACGGATTCATTGCTTTCTTGTCTCACACCCCCAAAGGGTAGCTCTCCTGCCAGCCCTTCAGCCTGAGTTTCCCTCCAAAGTGATGCAATAACAGGTATCGGGAGTTGCTTCCTCAGGATGCTTTCCTTGACCCAACCCATGGGCTGGGTACCACTCCTAGGTGCTTTCACAATGCCCTGTTCTTAAGACCTCTGTTAGTTCAACAAGTGTTTATTCAGTACCAACTATGTGCCTAGCCCTGTTCTAGGACCTTGCTCTAAAATCTAGACTCTATCATAGCACTTGTATCACTGTTTTGTAATTGTTTGTCTACTCCAAAAGACATCAGGAAAATCACTGACTTTAAATAAGAAATATTCATATTTCAATTTTTTAAATCAAGAACATTGAAAACATTCATACCACTTAATGTAATCTTGCGGCATTTTAGGAGTATATTCAAGATAAATAGAAATGAAGAGATTTACAGACAAAATTGGTTATTACAGCATTGTTTATGGAACAAAAACATCAGGAAATAATGAAATATAAAATATAGGAAACATAGGTTACATAGATTAATGCACATCATATAGGAGAATACTACTAAGTTTTAACATTATGGAAATATTCATATTTTTAGCTTGGCTAGAATTCTGCATGAATTCTGAGAGGCCATGTCTTATTATTATTTACAAAATATTTTATTAAAAAATCTTTGCAGCCTAGTGCATTGCACATTGCCAGCAAATTGTAGATACTCAATATGTATTTAGTGAATGAACAGATACAGCATTTGGGTTGACTACTGGATAAGCTGGAGTTTGGGGTTTCCTTGACAGTCTTTTTTCTTGGCAGGGGCGGAAACCAAGACAGTGAAGTGCTGTTCAATGTCACATCCAAAGCAGTGGGCAGAGTTCATATTGGAACACAGACTCCTGGAGTGCTCACCCCTCTTTCCTTCACTCTCCTTCCTGTTTCTTCTCTCTCTTTTTTTTAAAAAAATGTTTATTTATTAATTTTGGTTGCATCGGGTCTTAGTTGCAGCATATGTGATCTTTGTTGAGGCATATGGGATCATTCGTTGTGGTGCACAGGCTTCTCTCTAGTTGTGGTGTGAGGGTTTTTTCTTTCTTTTTTGCATATATCTTAAAAAAATTTTATTTAATTAATTTTTTTATACTGCAGGTTCTTATTAGTCATCCATTTTATACATATCAGTGTATACATGTCAATCCCAATCACCCAATTCATCACACCACCATCCCCCACCCCCACCGCTTTCCCCCCTTGGTGTCCATAATTTTTCTCTACTTCTGTGTCTCAATTAGTGCTCTGCAAACCTGTTCATCTGTACCATTTTCTAGGTTCCACATATAAGCGTTAATATACGACATTTGTTTTTCTCTTTCTGACTTACTTCACTCTGTATGACAGTCTCTAGATGCATCCACGTCTCTACAAATGACCCAATTTTGTTCCTTTGTATGGCTGAGGAATATTCCATTGTATATATGTACCACATCGTCTTTATCCATTCATCTGTCGATGGGCATTTAGGTTGCTTCCATGACCTGGCTATTGTAAATAGTGCTGCAATGAACGTTGGGGTGCATGTGTCTTTTTGAATTATGGTTTACTCTGGGTATATGCCCAGTAGTGGGATTTCTGGGTCATATGGTAATTCTATTTTTGTTTTTTAAGGAACCTCCATACTGTTCGCCATAGCGGCTGTATCAATTTATATTTCCACCAACAGTGCAAGAGGGTTCCCTTTTCTCCACATCCTCTCCAGCATTTGTTGTTTGTAGATTTTCTGATGATACCCATTCTAACCGGTGTGAGGTGATACCTCATTGTAGTTTTGATTTACATTTCTCTAACAATTAGTGATGTTGAGCAGCTTTTCATGGGCCTCTTGACCATCTGTATGTCTTCTTTGGAGAAATGTCTATTTAGCTCTCCTGCCCATTTTTGGATTGGGTTGTTTGTTTTTTTAATATTGAGCTGCATGAGCTGTTTATATATTTTGGAGATTAATCCTTTGTCCATTGATTTGTTTGCAAATATTTTCTCCCATTCTGAGGGTTGTCTTTTCATCTTGTTTATGATTTCCTTTGCTGTGGAAAAGCTTTTAAGTTTCATTAGTCCCATTTGTTTATTTTTGTTTTTATTTCCGTTACTCTAGGAAATGGATCAAAAAATATCTTGCTGTGATTTATGTCAAAGAGTGTTCTCCCTATGTTTTCCTCTAAGAGTTTTATAGTGCCCAGTCTTACATTTAGGTCTCTAATCCATTTTGAGTTTATTTTTGTGTATGGTGTTTGGGAGTGTTCTAATTTCATTCTTTTACATGTAGCTGTCCAGTTTTCCCAGCACCACTTGTTGAAGAGACTGTCTTTTCTTTATTGTGTATCCTTGCCTCCTTTGTCATAGATTAGTTGACCATAGGTGTGTGGGTTTACCTCTGGGGTTTCTATCTTGTTCCATTGATCTATGTTTCTGTTTTTGTGCCAGTACCACATTGTCTTGATTATTGTAGCTTTGTAGTATAGTCTGAAGTTAGGGAGTGTGGTTCCTCCAGCTCCGTCTTCTTCCCTCAAGACTGCTTTGACTATTTGGGGTCTTTTGTGTCTCCACACAAATTTTAAGATGTTTTGTTCTACTTCTGTAATAAATGCCATTGGTAATTTGATAGGGATTGCATTGAATATGCAGATTGCTTTGGGTAGTATAGTCATTTTCACAATGTTGATTCTTCCAATCCAAGAACATGGTATATCTCTCATCTGTTGGTATCATCTTTAATTTCTTTCATCAGTGTCTTCTAGTTTTCTGCATACACGTCTTTTGTCTCTCTAGGTAGGTTTATTCCTAGGTATTTTATTCTTTGTGTTGCAATGGTAAATGGGAGGGTTTCATTAATTTCTCTTTCAGATTTTTCATCATTAGTGTATAGGAATGCAAGAGATTTCTGTGCATTAATTTTGTATCCTGAAACTTTACCAAATTCATTGATTAGCTCTAGTAGTTTTCTGGTGGCATCTTTAGGATTTTCTATGTATAGTATCATGTCATCTGCAAACGGTGACAGTTTTACTTCTTCTTTACCAATTTGGATTCCTTTTATTTTTTTTCCTTTTATTTCTTTTTCTACTCTGATTCTCGTGGCTAGGACTTCCAAAAGTATGTTGAATAATAGTGGTGACAGTGGATATCCTTGTCTTGTTCCTGATCTTAGGGGAAATGCTTTCAGTTTTTCACCATTGAGAATGATGTTTGCTGTGTGTTTGTCATATATGGCCTTTATTATGTTGAGGTAGGTTCCCTCTATGCCCACTTTCTGGAGAGTTTTTACCATAAATGGGTGTTGAAGTGTGTCAAAAGCTTTTTCTGCATCTATTGAGATGATCATATGGTTTTTATTCTTCAGTTTTTTTAATATGGTGTATAACATTGATTGATTTGCATATATTGAAGAATCCTTGCATCCCTGGGATAAATCCCACTTTATCACAGTGTATGATCCTTTTAATGTGTTGTTGGATTCTGTTTGCTAGTATTCTGTTGAGAAGTTTTGCATCTATATTCATCAGTGATATTGGTCGGTAATTTTCTTATTTTGTAGAATCTCTGTCTGGTTTTGGTATCAGGGTGACGGTGGCCTCATAGAACGAGTTTGGGAGTGTTCCTTCCTCTGCAGTTTGTTGGAAGAGTTTGAGAAAGATGGGTGTTAGCTCTTCTCTAAATGTTTGATAGAATTCACCTGTGAAGGCTTCTGGTCCTGGAATTTGTTTGTTGGAAGATTTTTCATCGCAGTTTCAATTTCATTACTTGTGATTGGTCTGTTCATATTTACTATTTCTTCCTGGTTCAGTCTTGGAATGTTATACCTTTCTAAGAATTTCTTCCAGGTTGTCCATTTTATTGGCATAGAGTTGCTTGTAGTAGTCTCTTAGGATGCTTTGTATTTCTTAGGTGTCCATTGTAACTTCTCCTTTTTCATTACTAATTTTATTGATTTGAGTCCTCTCCCTGTTTTTCTTGGTCAGTCTGGCTAATGGTTTATCAGTTTTGTTGATCTTCTCAAAGAACCAGCTTTTAGTTTTATTGATCTTTGCTATTGTTTTCTTTGTTTCTATTTCATTTATTTCTGCTCTGATCTTGATGATTTCTTTCCTTCTGCTAACTTTGGGTTTTGTTTGTTCTTCTTTCTCTAGTTCCTTTAGGTGTAACATTAGATTGTTTATTTGAGATTTTTCTTGTTTCTTGAGGTAGGCTTCTATAGCTATAAACTTCCCTCTTAGAACTACTTTTGCTGCATCCCATAGGTTTTGGATCATCGTGTTTTCATGGTCATTTGTCTCTAGGTATTTTTTGATTTCCTCTTTGATTTTTTTAGTGATGTCTTGGTTATATAGTAACGTATTGTATACCCTCCATGTGTTTGTGTTTTTATGTTTTTTCCCTGTAATTGATTTCTAATCTCATAGCGTTGTGGTCAGAAAAGATGCTTGATATGATTTCAATTTTCTTAAATTTACTGAGGCTTGATTTGTGACTCAAGATATGATCTATCCTGGAGAATGTTCTGTGCGCATTTGAGAAGAAAGTATAATCTGCTGTTTTTGGATAGAATGTCCCATAAATATCAAATCTATGTGGTCTATTGTGTCATTTAAAGCTTGTTTTTTCTTATTAATTTTCCGTTTGGATGATCTGTCCATTGGTGTAAGTCAAGTGTTAAAGTCCCCACTATTATTGTGTTACTGTCGATTTCCTCTTTTATAGCTGTTAGCAGTTGCCTTATGTATTGAGGTGCTCCTATGTTGGGTGCATATATATTTATAATTGTTATATCTTCTTCTCAGATTGCTCTCTTGATCATTATATAGTGTCCTTCCTTGTCTCTTGTAACATTCCTTATTTTCAAGTCTATTTTATCTGATATGAGTATTGCTACTCCAGCTTTTTTTGATTTCCATTTGCATGGAATATCTTTTTTCCATCTCCTCACTTTCAGTCTGTATGTGTCCCTCGGTCTGAAGTGGGTCTCTTGTAGACAGCATATATATATGGGTCTTGTTTTTGTATCCATTCAGCAAGCCTGTGTCTTTTGGTTGGAGCATTTAATCCATTCACGTTTAAGGTAATTATCGATACATATATTCTTATGACCATTTTCTTAATTGTTTTGGTCTTGTTTTTGTAGCTCCTTTTCTTCTCTTGTTTTACCCACTTAGAGAAGTTCCTTTACCATTTGTTGTAGAGCTGGTTTGGTGGTGCTGAATTCTCTTAGCTTTTGCTTGTCTCTAAAGCTTTTGATTTCTCCATTGAATATGAATGTGATCCTTGCTGGGTAGAGTAATCTTGGTTGTAGGTTCTTCCCTTTCATCACTTTAACTATATCATGCCACTCCCTTCTGGCTTGTAGAATTTCTGCTGAGAAATCAGCTGTTAACCTTATGGGAGTTCCCTTGTATGTATTTGTCATTTTTCCCTTGTTGCTTTCAATAATTTTTCTTTGTCTTTAATTTTTGCCAATTTGATTACTATGTGTCTCGGTGTGTTTCTCCTTAGGTTTATCCTGTATAGGACTCTCTGCACTTCCTGGACTTGGGTGGCTATTTCCTTCCCATGTTAGGGAAGTTTTCGACTATAATGTCTTCAAATATTTTCTTGGGTTCTTTCTCTTTCTGTTCTCCTCTGGGACCCCTATAACACGAATGTTATTGTGTTTAATGTTGTCCCAGAGGTCTCTTAGGTTGTCTTCATTTCTTTTCATTCTTTTTTCTTTATTCTGTTCCACAACAGTGAATTCCACCATTCTGTCTTCCAGGTCACTTATCCGTTCTTCTGCCTCAGTTATTGTGCTATTGATTCCTTGTAGTGTATTTTTCATTTCAGTTATTGTATTGTCCATCTCTGTTTGTTCTTTAAGTCTTCTAGATCTTTGTTAAACATTTCTTGCATCTCTCGATCTTTGCCTCCATTCTTTTTCCGAGGTCCTGGATCATCTTCACTATCATTATTCTGAATTCTCTTTCTGGAAGATTGCCTATATCCATTTCATTTAGTTGTTTATCTGGGGTTTTATCTTGGTGCTTCATCTGGTACATAGCCCTCTGCCTTTTCATCTTGTCTATCTTTCTGTGAATGTGGTTTTTGTTCCACAGGCTGCAGGATTGTAGTTCTTCTTGCTTCTGCTGTCTGCCCTCTGGTGGGTGAGGCTATCTAAGAGGTTTGTCCTCCTTCCTGTTTCTGTGTCATCTTGCCCTGGTGTGGCCAGTACAACCACATGAGGTGGATGTGAAGAGCTAGCTTTTGCATCTGAGTTTTGTGAAGAGGCCACAGGGAGTTGAGAAAACTGTGCAGATATCACCATGATATTTGAGTGTTCCAGATGAGGACACTGAGGTCCAGAGGATTGTGGCTCGCCAAGGCCACCCAGGTGGAGAGTTGGGGTGAGAAATTAAGTCAACTACATTTCAGCCACACAACACCAGTGAACCAGTGTTGTGGCTTAGTGAGGGGCCTGCCCTGGAAGCATTTATGTTCTGAGCACCTCCTTTGTGGTCTAAGTACTGATGTTCACCAGTTGATGATTGGTGAGCAATCAGGAGAGGTGGGCAGGTGTTTGGGGAAGTACTGTGTGTCCTTCTTCCCCCAGCCCTCCCAGCTCCTAGCCCTGCTGTGCCCTGTGCCTGTAACAGAGGATCCGTGAATATGTATAGGCATGAATTGATACTTTGCCTCAGGAATCTTAGAACACTGCAAAACAACATTGACAGTCATTTGTATAACACTTCACAGTTCTTTAAGTGCTTTCTCATACATTATCTCATTTCAGATACCTGCTCTCATTTGAAATTTTTGCAGGTGTAAGCATATAATTAAAATATCAATTAAACCAGGCTCTGAAATAAATCAGTCTGTGCTCGAACCGGAATTAAAAAGTAAAAAAAATGACAATTTGTCAATCTAGGACTGATCCCCAGGTCTGACCCACAACCCACCTCCCCTCCCCTGCAACTTTGCTCCAACTTCATAGTGCCCACCTACCTGTATCATCAGTTCTTGATTTTGCTCTTTCTGTGCCCTCTGTCAGGAATTGTCTCCTTCCCTTATCCGTTTGTGGAAGAAAGTCTTCCTTAACCTTCAAAGCCCTGGTTCTATATTTCTAATTTTGTTATAGATTTCCTAACACCTTCTTTTGCCCCCTCCACTCTTGCAGAATTAGCTTCTCCCCCCGGGTGCTCCCACAGACTGTGTTATAGCACTTCTTATGTTGTATTCTATTAATTAACTTTGTTCACTCTCCTTCATCAGACTGAGCATCTTGACAGCCGAGCTGTTTTATCATCTCTAGTGCCTGCTACCCTATAGATGTGGGATGCATGTCTGTTACATGAATTAAGACATAAGCCTGAGGCATTTGGTGGCCAGATGGGGCATTCCCGGTGGATTAGCATTTATACCCTGCTGTTCCCCTTGTGCCCCAGCCTGCTGCCAAACAGAGCAGGTTCCCTGGAGCAGAGGTCAGCACTGAGGAACAAGTCACTCTTTCAGTGCAGCCCTGTTTCCACACAAAGCTGCTTGCCAGGTAAAGAACTTGTTTGCTTTACTTTTTAACCAATAACAAAAGAAAACCCTACAAAAATCCATTTTCCTTTGCAAACAATAAAATACCTAGGAAGCATTATGGAAGATTTGGCTTCTCTGAACACATCTGGCAATGTGTTCTACGTTGCTTTTTCCAAAAAATAATTGCCTCTGTAGACAGCAGATAAGATGTGTGTGTGTGAGCCTGTGTGTACACTCACACTGAAGACAGGCTGTGGTCAAAGGAGTGTGGATTCTGAAGGTCAGGCAGACGGAGGTTCAAGTATAGCTTGACTCTTCACCATCTATATGATCCAGGGTATCTATAAAATAGGGATGACAAGGCCTATATTACATTGTGTGGTCATTGCGAGGATTACGAGAAAGCCAAAGAGTCAGCACAGTTCCTGACACTCAGAAACTCTCTCCCCAAAGGGAATTGGAGCACGAAGAAAAGCACAGTCCTGGAAAGTTCTCTCTCCTTGGGAGACTTATGCACACACATTGTCCTATTTTTGTGTCAGTGACAGTACTGCCTATTGTCATTTATCTTTCTCTGGGCACCTCCCTTCCTAAATGAGCTAGAGCCACCAAGGAGGTCAGGGTCAGCTTGAACACTTCCTTCTGTCTTGCAGAGACCTTGCAGAGGAGATGCTCATCAGGCTGGTTGGCCAGATGGGCCATGGCCGCATTGAGAAGACCCCTGAGAGAGTGAGGGGTCTGCTCTGCTTCTCTGCTCTGCTTCTAGGTCTTACTTTAGATTCTGACTGCTGGGATGGCAGAAGGTTCTGACACCTAAAGATAACACTAGAAGCTGCTCTTCAACCCTTCTTCCTGGTCACGGCTGTGAGGATGGGTAATGTAATGGGCTTCACAGAACATGGGCTTCACAGTGCCAACCCATCACTAGCAAGCTACAATCTCCTGACCTCTGCATTCTATTCATAAAAATGGGAACAATACCACTTCCCTCATTGGACTGCTTCTAGGATGAAATGATAAAGCAGTGGAACGGGGCCTCGCATACCTGGCATCAAGGTACTCAGTTTTTCTTGTTAATATCACAATTCTTCAATTTTAAGATGTCATTGATTATGAGATGGACTACAGACAACAGCTTTTCAGGGAAAATTTGAGTGTCAATTACCAATTAAATTCACATATCTCAACCTCAGACACATTAAAAAGTGCACAGACGAGCTGTGAATTGTCAACTTTGGTCACAGGGATGCGCTACTGAGGGAGAAGTACATGAGGTAAGAAGCAAAAACCACCAATGCAATTAGATGACAACAACCTCAAGGGTCACCCTGATGATCGCCATAACGCTGGCACGGTAGGTGCTCCCAGGCCTGAGATGGAGAGTGTCAGGGAGTCTTAGCTGGATCTGCTGTGCTCTAAATGTGTGGTTCAGGCTTTCCAGGGCCAAGACTGATGGAGGCTGGGCACACTCCTTGGTGTCTGTCCCACCATCAAGTGGGGCCAGGCTTCAGCTAGCATTTGGCAGACCAGTCCCTGCTGCTGGGCTTCCTCATTATTCTTGGAGCTTCTTTGCTCTTCTCAGAGTCGGGGAGGGTGGGACAGCCTCTGCCAGAGCTCCACCCTTTTCTCTGCATTGGCTTTGTCTATAGGACTGTGAGTGTGCCTTGATTTCCTCTCCCAAGTTCATGAAATCTACCAGGATTTAGTCAGCAAAACAGAAGCCACACTAGGTCTATCAAACAGAGAGGATTTAACACAGGCTCTAGGATGTATAGGTGTTGGAAGCCTATACAAAAGGTGATAGTGAGGCACCCCAGAGCTTATTAACTGCTGGAAGAAGCTACCACAGCTGGGGCTGGGGAACAAAAGGGAGGAAGAGGCATTACCAGGATCTGGGAGTACAGAGGAGGGGTCATAGCCTCAGAAGCCCCAACCATGGACGAGGGGCTGTTTCAGCTACAGTTGGGATGATGGAAATAACACAGGTGCTTTAGATACATCACCAAGAGAAGAAGGAAAGAGGGAAGCAGTGAGTGAGATAGAGGAAGAATAATAGCTTCTCCCTTTCTCTTGCCTTCTGTTCTCCCCCCACATCCTTTATTGAGAAAGCTTCCGAGGAAGTCAACTGGCAAAGGAGCCTAGGCCTTACAGAGCAGTATTCAGAGGGTGGGCTTGGGGCAGAGAGACTGTAGGTAAATAATAAGTACATTCAGGCAGTTAACAAATATTTGTTGAGTATCTTCTATATGCCAGACACTGTTGTGGTGCTGGGTAATCAAAGTGAACATCCTCACCCCCTCAGAGCCCACATTTTAGTTGGGAGAAATAGACAGCAAACATATAAAAAAAGTAACAGTATTGCAGATGGTGTTAAGAGTTACAGAGAAAAATAAAACAGGGAAAGGGGTAGGGAGTGGTGGGAGTGGGTGGGTGGGCAGGAAAGCTTTCACTGAGAAGGGGTGTTTCATTGAGAGGGTCAGGGAGTGAGCCCTGGTGCTCTCTAGGGGAAGAGCATTATAGGCAGAGACACAGCAAATGCAAAGGCCCTGGGACCTGCCATACTCAAGGAACAATAAAGAGGCCAGAGCAGAGTGTGCCGGAGAGAGGTACAGTCGGCTCCCCATATCCACAGGTTCTGCATCCAAGGAGTTAACCACCTGTGGGTTTAGAGCCTATGGATATGGAAGGTAGACTGTACTGTCATTTTGTGGTATAGGAGCCTGGAGCATCCTTGGATTTTGGCACCTGCAGGGGATCCTGGAACCAATCCCCTGCAGATACTGAGGGACTACTGTAACAGGAAATGAAGCCAGGGAGACAGCCTTTCAAGAGCGGTTTGGGTTCCAGAAAAAAAAAAAAAAACCAACCCCCCCCACCCCAACAAAACGTAAATCCCTTGGAACAAGCAGGGCATCTAAAAATCATTGCATAGGTTTTTATTAGGCCCCGACCCCCTCTTGACTGCAGACTTGCACTCCCTCCCCTCCCACCTCTTGTAGGTGGGGGAAGAGAGGTAAAAAGGGTTGGTCTTAAGGACAGACCCTGTAAGGGCCTGGGAGGACATTGTAATGACTTTATGCTAAATGAGATGGAAAGCCGTGCTTACCTTCTGCACTGCTGGTACCCACTTTCTCCTCCCCAACTCCAAATCAGGAGCAGATGTCCACCTTGAGCCCCAGCTCAATTACATGAATTCTCCTCTCTCTGATCCCGACAGACACACAGTGCCTACGAGACCGTCAGCTTCCTGAAAACGGGACACTGTCTGTGTTATGCATCTCTGTCTGCATAACCAGTGCTTGGCAACTGGTCTGGGCTTAGTAAACACCTACTGAATGAATGAACAGTCAAGCAGATCTTCATAGCTCTCATGTGTCACCAGCGTTGTGGTGGGTTGACTCAGATGACTAAATCAAAGCCAGTGTCATTTGGGTGCACAGAATCAGTCCAGCTTGTTAGCTGGAGTCAGCTAAATAATATAGCAGTTGTTTGATTAAATTTTAAAACTGGTTACGTGAAACTTGTGTGCTTATAATCTGTCTCCATGAAAACTTTGGGGCCAAGGAGTTACTACATCACTGTGTCCACCCCACTGCTTTCTGGTAATGATGGAGCTATTTTTTTCCCTCCCTTTTATTAATGATGAAGGTTTTGTTGGAGATAATTGTATTTTTAGCAGCATAGTTAATGAATTAGCTAAGCATCAATAGATGGAATCATAAAGCCATTAAACACCAAGAGCAATAATGGGAAACTGTGTCTGGTGGTAATGAAATTGTGTCTTTATGAGGTCACTTTATTCCTTTTCTCCTCAGCTCTCTTGCCCTCCTGAGTACATGGTGACTGCTGCTCCTAACTGCTGTTTCACTAAAATGCACAATGCTATCCATTTTGTGTTTTAATTCAATGTATTTCTAGGACCTTCAGGATAATTAAACCCTCCACTAAGAGAGCGCAGTAGAAGTGGTGGTTATGAAAGATTCTGGAAGTGGCCCAGGAGTGTAGGAGAATGAAGACAGCAGACGAGGTTGAGAAAGAATAAACAAAGACCTGCTGGACTTAGTACTGGACCCAAACTGATGAGTACCAATGCTCAAGGTTGAGCCCATGGTGGTCTCTGGTACAACCTCTGAAGTCAGGACAGGGCCACTGATAGAGGGATGGGATGTCCATGGTTATACTTTTACTTGAACCATACTTTTTTTTTTTTTTTTTTGCGGTATGCAGGCCTCTCACTGTTGTGGCCTCTCCCATTGCGGAGCACAGGCTTCGGACGCACAGGCTCAGCAGCCATGGCTCATGGGCCCAGCCACTCCGCGGCATGTGGAATCTTCCTGGACCGGGGCACGAACCCGTGTCCCCTGCATTGGTAGGTGGACTCTCAACCACTGCACCACCAGGGAAGCCCTGAACCATACTTTTTAGTTTGGGAGCACATTCATACACATAATTTCCTTTGAGCATTTTGACAACCCCGTATGAAAAATTTTAATTCCCACTTTTCAGATGAGGAAACTGAGGGTCATGGAGATTGTGACATGACTCCCACTGTTCATCAGAAGCTGGTTTTCTTCCCTTCATGCCAGGATGCTTCATGGGCATTGAACCAAAACACTTGCCAATGGTTTAAAACTTGCCCAACCAAAGTCACTGTACCGGCTACTGAATTCAATAATTTAAGAAATAGTTACTGAGTACCTATCATATGCTGGGAATATATGTTGACCAAAACAGACTCCTTCCCCATCGTCACAGAAGTTGGATGTAGCTGGGAAGAGTTACATAAGCAACAACATGCTGTGAGTTAGGTGATAGGACAGAGAAAGCATCATGTTGGAGAAGCTGGTGGCTGGAGCCCCCAGTCTAATCTATGGGACAGGAAACCTTCTTGTAGGCAGTGAGGTTTAAGCTGAGCCTGAAATGTGGAAGTTAAATAGACAAAGGAGGGAGAAGAGTATACAAAGGTAGGCTGAAGCGTCAGAGGCAACGGTGCCCGAATGATTTTATTTATTTAGGAGGCAACATCAATTAATGGGACTAAAGAACTGATTTTCTGTGGGGCCTGGAGGGGTAAGAGGAATTAGGAATGTCTTTCCTGTTCCTGGCTTGGCCACCTTGTGGGGGGATGAGGGTACCATTTGCTGAGACAGGGCACCCTGTGGGAGGAGCCCAAGGGTGGAGGTGGGCTGAGATAAGATGGTAATTTCTGGGCTGTGTCCCATTCTTATAAAAATGAGCTCTAGAAGGCTGCAGCTGGCTAGGTCCAGTGGTACCTGAGGGCTAAGAAGTGAGTTGAAGCCCTAATATAGACATGGTGTTAATTCCTTCATTGAGGTCACCATAAAGCCTGTGTATGCTTTGTTTCCACCCTGCTGAGAAATTGAAAAAATAGAATGAAGCCTCAGAGTGATCACTACCAGCTGGAACGATAAGGCTAAACATGATGGAATTTAATAGGGGCAAATATATGTGACACTCCTTGGGTTTACAAGACCAGTTTCATGTAGAGGATGAAAAACCTGATTTAACAGCAGCTCATGTCCACAGAACCTAAGAGAGTCAGTTGGCTGTGAATTCCACCTAAGCCAATAGTGTCATGAGGCTGCTTCTTCTCCCACCTCTAATGCCACCTTAACGTCAGTATTGCAGAGGAACCGGAAAGGTGGTTATTTCGCTGGAACAGAGACAAATCTGTAAGAAAAATGCAGGAGCCAAGTAGGAGATAGGTCAGTTCAGAGAGACGTCTGACAGGGTCTCAGTTTCCAGGGGCTACTTGGAGCATGGTCCACGTGTATCTCCAACAAAATACCTGGAAAAACCAGAGGAAAGGGCACAGTTCTCAACTGACTGGAGGACCACAGAGAGAGGGATTTGTTTGGGCTGGGAGTAGAAGCAAGTGCGGACCAAGGAAATGATAAAGGGAAGAGGAGCCCTCAAAAGCAGAGCAGTGTATTAATCTGTTTCCGTCGTGTGTTTGAGTGCTAATTATGTGCTTAGCCCTCTGCTGTGGGAAATGCTATAATACATCAGCTACAGCATAACCAGTGCTAACTGATCTAGCTCAGACAGCAGGTGCTATTTAGAGGACAGTGAGGTCTGGGAGGACAGGCATCAAAGAAGATGTCATGGGATCGTTGGGGGCCAGGGAAGATGTCACTGGCAAGGCATGAATTGGGGAAAATGAGAAAATCAGCTGACTGGAGACTTGGGAAATAAGGCAGGAAAGATAAGGACAAAGCCAGAGCTTGGCATGCTCAGTGAGCCAGACAAGGCGTGGAAGACGTGATGGAGGTCGTGTGGGATGCAGAATTCACAGAAGAGTCTCCTGACTGGTGAAGCTGAATTGAAGGACGACTGAATCTGTGAATTTCCTCCTGATCAGTTTCTCCCTTCATAGGGCCTGCCCCACGTGGCCGATGACCCTTGTGCTGTGCTGATGATGTATAGCAGACACGAGTGCCCAGACAGCAGTAGGGGAGAAAACTCCAAGGCAGATCTCTGGGGGAGAAGCCCTAGTGCCTTCTGATGGGCAATCAAACTAAAGGAGAGCAGATGTGCTGGCACTTTCTAAATAGCAGTGGAAGAGATTTCCCTTCCTTCCTCTTTTTCTTCCTTCCTTTCTCCCTTATTCCTCCCACCCTCCCTCCCTCCAGCATTTATTGAGCAGTCTTCCAAGCACTCTGTGACCAGTTGGGATCACAAGATGAGCAGAACACAGGTCCTATTCCTTGTAGTTCATAGTGGAGAAGGGAGGTCAGACACATAAATAAGTGACATTATTTCTTTGATTTTAAAATGCACTCTCAACATAATAACAGCTGTTCAGAAAAAGAAAAAATCAGAAACACTACCACACTAAATGTACACATTGTTGCAAAACATCCTGATTTTAGAAACATTCAAATGTGAAAAAATATAGTGTGCTTCAGAATTGAGCTATATGAGCAGAAAAATCAGTGGGTACCGTGACCCATCAGAACATAAAAATGTGGGGAAGAATGTGTTTTAGAAGTAGTAGTTACAGCAGTGTGGTCATTGTCACAACAGGGGTGGGTACAAGGTGCCCCTGGAGCCCACTGGAGGAAGCTCTTAAAGCCGCCTGGGGACAGCAGATTAGGCTTCCAGGAGGGGCTGATGTTGGAAGGCTGCCTTCCAAGCAAACAATGGTGGACAAGGTGGGTAAAGAGGCCAGAGGAGGGGGTTCCATGCAGAGGGAGTAGCTTTTACAGAGGAAGGAGACAAAGGAGAGTGCAGTGCATCCTGGGAGCAGCTGCTTGTTATCACAGAGACTGTCATTATCAGCGAGGAGCAGAGGGGCCTTCAGTCTGGAGGGGTCTGGACGTGTCTCATCACAAAGACAACAGGAAGATGTGGGCAGTGTGTCACAGAATGAGGCATCTCTGCTAAACTTTCCCATCTCTTGAAAGGTTTTTCTGTTTTCTGTTTACATAAGGCATAGGCTGATTGCCTCATGCAAAAGTGATGTGTTCTCAAATAGTAAGAAAACACAACAGATTTCAATCAGTAGAATTGGAATTTTTCCTTAAATCTGCTTGCCTATTTCCTTAAATCTTTTCTCCAGGGGAAGGATGCCCTTTAGAAGTTCATGGTCACATGGGCTTCTCATAGATTCTTCTCTGTCTGTCTCCTACTCTCTCTGTTCTTCCCAGTTGTTGTCAAGCAGCTGCTCAGGCAGGCATCCAGGAACCGATTTTTTGTTCAGGTGTATGTGTGTGCATGTGAGGCTGTTTCTGAATTGCATCCTCACAAAATATCCTTTGGGTATTGGCATGATGAGAATGCTGTTAGCAGGAAATTAATCTCTGTTGGTCCCAGGCAGGGAGAGAATGACCACAGTGTTCAAAGAAAGCCCAATAAATAGTCTGGAATATCCTTCTCAGGAAGACCCAGTAAAAGAGGTCCTGTATTAATTAGGACATTCTCCTGGCCTGTGTCTCTCTATGCTCCTGGGGAAATGAGTATTTTCTTGGGGCAGAGAAGTACCCGTCTGGTCCTTTCTGCATTCACTCCATAGCCCAACCCATCCTGCACATGGAGGAAAGAAGCCCTTGGCTGTTCCCTCTTCATATTCTTTCTCAGCCCTGGGAGGGCCCTGAGTTGTCCGAGCCAAGAATCAGGGTGCATGAGGCTGTGATGGAAATGGTACTAAGTGGGAGCCACGAGCTTGGCTGCTCACGGTTCTGCCACTGGAGCCTCCTTGGAGTGCATTTCCTCAACTGTGAAATCAGATTATTTATTATTTGATCTCTGAGACTCTGTTTCAGCTCTGTGATAGTAAGTCAAACAAAGATAAAGATACCCATTGTTGAATGTTTTTATACTGTGCTAATGTATGAAAAGCTAAAAGCCTTACATATATATTTTTATTTAATCCTCATGGCAACTCCATGTAGTTTATACTCTTACTATCCCATTTTACAAATGGGGAACTGAGGCTTAGAGACGTTGTATATCTGAAACACATCGGTTAGTGGCAGAACTGGAATGAAGGTGTGATTCTGATTCTCCAGCCTACATTTTTTTATGAATTGTCTTAGTCAGTTTAGGCTGCTGTAACAAAATCCCATAGACTGGATGACCTAAACAACCAACATTTATTTCTCAGTTTAGAGGCTGGGAAATCCAAGATCAATGTGCCAGCAGAACTGCTGTCTGGTGAGGTCTCTCTTCCTGTTTTACAGATGGCTGCCTTCTTGCTGTGTCCTCATGTGGCGGCGAGAGAGAGAGAGAGAGAGAGAGAGAGAGAGAGAGAGAGCGAGAGATCGATCTGATCTCTTCCTCTTCTTATAAGGGCACTAATCCCATCCTGAGGGCCCTACTCTCATGAACTCATCTAAACCTAATCACCTCTCAGAAGCCCCACCTCCTAATACCATCACGTTTGGGGGCTTAAGGCTTCAACACATAAATTTTGGGGAGGGGCACAGATATTCGGTCCATAACATGCATTATAAAATATTGCCTCCTTCCATGATCTGGGGAGAGAGTGGGTAGAGACTTTGGTCACCCTTAGGAGCACAGTAGGAGAGCACACAGCTCCCTCACCTTCAGCACTGTGCAGAGAGAGAGTGGGCAAGTGCCAATTTGCTGTGCTTGTGAGCAGGACTCTGGAAGCTGGTGAAAAGGGATCTGGTGTAATGTTTATGAAGCCAGATGTGCCTTGCTGATAAGCTACTCCCCAAGAGTATCTGTGACCATTTGTGAACATCCATCCATTCATTCCACAAATATTGTTTGAATACTTATACTGTAGTAGAGGCTAGGAATCCAATGGTGAACAAGACACGGAGCTTGCATTCTAGTAGGGAAAGAAGACATCAATGAACTAATCACACAAATAAATATGTAATTGAAAATTGCGTTAAATACTAGGAAGGACTATATAGGATGCTGTGAGCATGTGTATAGGGACCAGTTGTGGTCCTGGCGGAAGATACGGTCATTAAAGTTTTCCCTGAGGAAGTGATTACTGAGATGTGGACCTAAAGGCTTTGACTGGACACAGGAGGGGAAGGGCTGTGTGACTGAAGCTGAGAGGGCAGGGGTGAGGGAGCTAGGCTGGAGGGTGTGGAGGGCCTAGTTCTACTGGGCTTTGTAAGTAATTTAAATAGTTTGCACTTATTCTAAGTGCAATAGGAAACCTTTGCCAGGTTTTAAACAGGAAAGTGATGTGAACTGAGTAGCATGAAAACAGAATCACTCTGGTTGCTGTTTGGAAGAGGTCCCAGTGGGAGCAGGAAACCCAGTTGATGGGTTGTGCCCACCAGTCTTTTTTTTTTTTGGCCACTTGCAGTAATTTATTAATATTCCATTTCTTTAATCAAATAGCTGACTGATTTGAAATTACTAGGAAAACATGGTGAAATTTTATTCCTGTCACTATATTATGTGCAGAGTATGCTTTTTTATTTGATGCATAGAAATTCAATATGTAACCTTTGTGTTCCATAAGTATATTTTTGTCCCTAATTGTGCCCATCAGTCTTGTGGGCTGAACAAGAGCTAGCAGTGGCTGGGCTAGAGTTGGCAGTGGACACAGAAAGAATAGGAAGGATTAGGGGGACATTTAGGCGACAAAATCAGCAAGACATGGTGGGATGGCTTGAGTTAGGGTTGCAGGAGAGATCATGTACTTAGACAGGGATGGGTAAGCTCATTTTGGAACTTGATGTGGCAACTTGTTTTTAAGAGGTAATACCCATTCCCAAAGCTTCCCAAAGTGTCTGGCTGGGTCAGTTAGGATGACTTCACTTGCAAGATAGAGGAATCCCCCAACTCAGTGGTCATGGACAGTTAGGAACCATTTCACATAGCAAAAAGTCCAGCAGTGGTGTGGTTCCCAGATGGGGGGATCAGGCCCATGATACCAGCAAGGGCCTGGGTTCTCTCCTTCTCTTCACTCTGCTGACTGCATCCCAGGCTGCCTTCCCTTGTGGTGGCAGATGACCCTGGCATTTTCAGACACCAGACACCCAGTCACAACCACATCCTTTTCAGGCCCAGCTGGCCAGACTGAGTCACATTTCCACCTAGTAAATCAATCCATGCCCAGACAACGGGCTTTCCATGACCGCTTAGACTGCTCAGCGTTTTGCTCTGGACTGAGAATGGGGCCACCTTCCTGAGGAGTGGAAAAGTGGACTAATCTGAGTTTTTATTTGGAGGGACTAGATATTTGGGCTCATTGGGTTTGTCATGATGTCCTGGACAAATACGTCCCAGCTTTTGGATTTCTTTCTTTCTGTTTTTTTTTTTTTTTTTTGCGGTACGTGGACCTCTCACTGTTGTGGCCTCTCCTGTTGCGGAGCACAGGCTCCGGACACGCAGACTCAGTGGCCATGGCTCACTGGCCTAGCCGCTCTGCGGCATGTGGGATCTTCCTGGACTGGGACATGAACCCACGTCCCCTGCATCGGCAGGCGAACTCTCAACCACTGCGCCACCAGGGAAGCCCATGGATTTCTTAAACCAATAAATACATTAAAAGGAGTGGGTGTGGGAACTGGCAATAGGATTGCCAACTTTTCACTTTTACCTTGTAAAGACATTTACACAATTTCCATCTACTGTCTCTATCATTTCATCAAAAGAACATTTTAAAAGCAAAGAAGAAAAAAAAAACTTCTATGTTTAATAAACTTAGCATTATAAAAACTTGCTCTTTTTTCTAATTTCCCTTATCTGAAATTTAAAAATTAGTCCCTTGGACCACTATGAACCATGTAAAACAGAAGTTCTTAACTGGATCCATGGGCCCCCAGAGTCTGCGGAAGGGAAGTCAGAAGGGCCATGAACTTGGGTAGGGAGACATTACAGCTTCATTTTTACTATCCTCTATGAAATGTAGCATTTCTTTCAATTATGAGTGTGGCAACAAACCAGTAGTATCAGTATGACCTGTGATTTTTGTCATCAATAGAAATCACAAATATTTTCATATCACATTATAGCTGTGGTAGGCATCTGGAAATGTCATTTACACCCACCACTATTCAGAAGCTTTAGTCGCCACTGGAAGCGGCAAACTCTGGCAAACTCTCCTCCAATGTGGCTACCACTGTCTGGCAACTCTGTCTGGTAACTCTGTGCACGGGGTGGGCGGCCACTGGGCAGTGAATTTGTGTTCTCGTGGGGCTGACCCAAGACGTTCCAACCTCCCTTAACCATAATTGTTTGTGGATCAATACACAGAAGGAATTGAATCATTTTCATAGTTTGCCAAAGTTTTACAAATCTGAATCGCTCCAAGTGAGTTTTCCCCTCACCTTTGGGAATGCAGCCTTTGGTGACACAGATGAATTCAAACATGTCTGATGGCCACTCTAACTGTCGAAGTGTGATATTTAAAGTAACCTCTTGTGATCCCTAACAGATTGCGTGGTGACACAGGTCATGACAGTGTGGTAAGCTCTCTGAGTAGCAATAGTCCTTTCTTTGATTTGTTTTTCTTTTTTGCTTTCTATTTGCACATTCTCTCTGTATTATGAAGTAAAGTCTTACATGCATGATATATTATGCATGTGTTTTTTTTGCACTATTATTCTGTGAAAATGTCACACATTAAAAAAAATACCTTTGTGGGCTTCCCTGGTGGCGCAGTGGTTGAGAGTCCACCTGCTGATGCGGGGGACACTGGTTCGTGCCCCGGTCCGGGAGGATCCCACATGCCGCGGAGCAGCTGGGCCCGTGAGCCATGGCCGCTAAGCCTGCGTGTCCGGAGCCTGTGCTCCGCAACGGGAGAGACCACAGCAGTGGGAGGCCCACGTGCCGCAAAAAAAAAATACCTTTGCGGGAAACACTGACAATATGAGAAATGAGAATCATTATTTCCAGACAGTCACAGAGAATCATATGAAGCAATAGGTAAATTTCAGGGAGAACAGGACACCTGAACAGCTGCTGTCATCCCCTGGTCCATACAAAGGTGAAAAGATGTTACTAGTGCAAACACTGGCTAATCATAAAACCTGTCTTAATTTACTTTCTTGTCATAAAATTTAATGAATATTTTATACTTAATGTACAATTGATTCCCTTCTAAGTAGATTTATCAAAGAAATCACTCAGGAACCACAAAGAAAATATATTTCCCAAAATGTCAATGGAATAAAAACATTTTATTTTAGCTTTATTTATGTTTTTTTTACAGATCCAATTTATCTTCAGCTGGCAAAGAAAAGGAAGGTCTATGAAAACTCTGTACCTGATTTCATTTACATTAACAAAGCAAAAGGACATAAAATTACAATGATTTCTTTTCTTCTGTGGAAAAATTATTGCGAAAGGCATTTTGAAATCAGGAAGACTGAAAGAATGCATCACGTCTGCCCATCTAGAAAATGCATCCAAAGAAAATGGTTTTGTGTGTATGTGGATGAAGAAAGCTCAATTTGAAAAAGGTAGGATACTTCAAAAATGTGGATTTGCCATTTCACAAAAACCTTTTCCAGAAGCGTTCCTGAAGTTCCTTACCAAGTGTCAAACAAAAGAAGCCTCATGTGACAGGAGAAATTTTACCTGAAGCCACATACCATGGGAATGCAGAATGGACTGAGAGTGGCTCTCTAGGTCAAGGGAGGTGCTTCCATGGAGAAATGGAATATTTTGAAGTGGGTTATGGAGGAATTAGCAGCCTTGCCATTCCCCTCCGTAAGTCACTGAATGGAACAACTAGCATCTTTCAATATAGACACCTCCTTATTTTGTTTATGATGGTCTGCTAATGTCAAAAAAGAAGAATTCTTGTTTTGGGGGGTGCCTTGGAAAATACACAGACCACTGACGTTTTGGAGACGGTGTAGCTTTTTGGGTCTTGTTTAAATATATAATATAATATAAAAAAAATAAATAAATATAAAAATATAAATAAAAAATATAAAAAAATATAAATATTTTTCAAACAAACCCGACTGGACGGAAAATCTTCTGATACTTGCACAGGACCTCCTGTGATGCTTGGTTGCTCATCTGACGTTACTTTAGTGGAAAAGGGAGCACTTCATGTTGTTTTCACTTGGTGTGTTTAACATAGATATATTCTGGTTTTTCCAAAATCCTGAGAGAATTTTTGTTGACAGCCATAGAAGTCATCAACTTTATCAAAAGTCAGTCTCTGAATCATAGTATTTTTATAGGTTTTGTCAAGAAACCATAGCAGAGAATTATGGGCTTCTCTACCACAGAGAAGCTCATTGAATTCAAGAGGAAAGTTTCACTTGTTCGAAAAGAAAAAGAAAATCCATTCTGGGAACATTTTGAAAGAAAGAATTTTGTCTGTGGGTTGGTTGGTTTACCTGGCAGATGTCTTTAACCATATGAATGAGATGACTCTTTCAATTCAAGGGTGTGATATCATCATTATGAATGCTTCTGAAAACATGAGCTTTCTTGGCTGACATGAGGCTCACATCTTTGCAAACTTTCAAATGCTGGGGGAAGTGCTTTACGTCAATGGAATTGAGTTACGAAATGCTGTCAGTTTATTTGAAAAGAGTAATCTATAAACACCTGGAAACACTTTAGAACACTTGCAAGAGTTATTTCTATCTTGATGGTAACAAAATTGAACCCTAGAGTCACATTCTTTTTCTTACTGATATAAACTGTACCAACTGTGTTGAGCAAGCCAAGGATGAATTCACTGATCTTAGGACCAAAACAACCACTATAACTAAAGTTTCACTGAAAAGCCTTGGAGAGTTTTCATGGTCCCTGGGAGACTCTTTACTTTGTGAAGTTGCTGACAAGCTTTAATTTCATTTTTAACACTGTATCTTTGAGGATTGAATTTTCAACATTGTTATCATAAAAATCAGTAGGATTTTCAACAGGACATGTAGATTATCTTGTCAAAGACCGTTCCACCATCTTATGTTCTTATTCAAGGTAAGCAACAAGTGTTCACATGGGTATTTCTTTAAAAATTAAAATTTAACTTGACTGTATTTCAAATGCAATGTTTTATTTTTAAGGTTGTACAAAAAAGCAAATTTATTACTATATAATGAATATATTTAAAAATAATTGTATTTTGGTATATTTAGTTTTTTGGTAATCTTGTGTGTTTATTTTATGCATTGAAAAACTGTATTCTAAGATAGGTCCACAGGCTTCACCACACTGCCCAAGGGATCCATGCTGTAAAAACAATAAAGAACTCCTGATCTGAGAGGACATGATTTAAGCTCTCGAGTTGCTTAAATATGGGGAAAAGGAAGGTTTGATGTGTCTTTTGCAAGTGGCAAGAGAAAGAGAAGCTCCCCTGACTTAAGGCTGGGCCAGCCATAAGTTCCTGTGCTTCCAGGAAAACCCACTGAAGGCGGCAGCCGTGAATGTTCAGCCCCATCACGCCCGGGACAAGGGAGGAAGGGGAAAGATAGCCCCCAATAAGAAGGCACCCCTGCTTTTCGTCCCATAATAATTGCTTTTAGGAAACTCACCACTTTTCAGTCAATCCCCAAGTGCTGAAGTGAGACGCATTATTGAGTTCTTCCTGTGTGTATGGCGTGTGATGTTGTAGGGCCATAGGGAAGAGGGTCACGTGATTCGTTCCCTCGAGGAGTTATTTATTTGTAGAGACAAAACAAATGCAACAATGAAGGAGAATTAAATGCAAAGCTGGATGGTGTCTTGAGAAAAACCTGCCTGTTGACTTTTTAATCACACTATCCCCAGAGTCTAGAATATTGCTTGGCACATAGAGTGTGCTAGAAAAATCTCTTTTGAATGAAAAAATTGATGACTGAATTTTAAAAATAACAGCAATTGTTATGAGAGTAATATATATTCAGTAGAGAAAACTTGAAAATACAGAGGAATATAAAGAAGCAGAAAAGGAAAACAGCAGCCAACATTTTCAATATTTCTTTTTTTCCTAAATACACATGTACAACACGCACACACACACACACACACACACACACACTTTTTTTAGAGGACAAAATTGGGACCTGAGTTTTATAGCTTGAATTTTTTTCCCTTAAAATTATACTATGAACATTTTTCTGTGCCATTAAATATTCTTCAGAACATTTTTTTTTTTTTTTTTTTTTTTTTTTTTTTGCGGTATGCGGGCCTCTCACTGCTGTGGCCTCTCCCCTTGCGGAGCACAGGCTCCGGACGTGCAGGCCCAGCGGCCACGGCTCACGGGCCCAGCCGCTCCGCGGCACGTGGGATCCTCCCGGACCGGGGCACGAACCCATGTCCCCCGCACCGGCAGGCGGACTCCCAACCACTGCGCCACCAGGGAAGCCCCAGAACATTATTTTTAATGGCTTCATCATACAGTATTCTATAAATAAATCATGGTGTAGCCTAACTTATTAACCACTTTCTTATTGTTGAGCATTTGGGAACATTTTATAACACCAAGAGCTGCATTTATTTGTTGCTTGCTGTGTTCCAAGAATTGGGCTCAGTTTTCCCCCACTTCATACATAATCTCATTTAATTTACTTCTCACAGTGATCCAATGAGGAGGAATACATTATACCCATTTACAGAGGAATGCCTGGATGTGGGAGGAATAAAGTGCCAAAGGTCACGCTGCTGGAAAGTTACAAAGCTGGGATTCAAACCCAGGTCCTTTTTAATGTCAAGGTGCAGGCACCCAAACATGTCTCTAGACTGCTCCCTGGTGTGCATGAGGAAGCCGCATGCCTCCTTGGGCAATAAGGAGGTGGAGAAACACACATCAGCAAGGTGAGCAGGTACGATGACAACCAAAACCGAGGTGTGAAGGAGGTAGTGCTTTTCCCAATCTGCAGCTGTGCAGACATCACGATGGACTAGACCAAAGCAAAGCCATTTCAAGGAGTCTGTTTTAAGAGAGGCATTTCAAAAGTGAGGTGGGAGTGAAAGGTGTGTTCCAAGCTTACTGCTCCCAGCTTTGAGCAGGGGAGTGACAAAACCCCTCTTTTATTTCTTCCTGACATTAAGAGTCATCTAACGAACAGCCTTCATACAAATGGCTGAAGGGAAGGGACATAAAAAGCAGCAGAATGTGGCTCTGTTCTCAAGCCTTCCTGCACCATTTCCTGTGTGAGTGGTGTCAGAGAAGAGCTCAGAGGCTTGAAAGGAGGAAGATAGGGACCCCACCCACCCATAGGGAAAGAGAACTGCAGGGTGACCAGAAGGGCAGGCCGGGCCTTGAAATGAGCACAGCCCTTCAGCCAGGGCAGGTCAAGGACCAGGCTTAGGTGACCAACTGTCTTGGTATAGGTGGGACAGAGGGGTTTCCCTGGAAGCAGAACTTTCTGTGTCAAAATTGAGAAAGTCCCAGGGAAAATGGGATGGTTAGCTACCAAAGGCCTAGGCTCTTTTCCGAATCAGGGCTCATCCTGTAAGAAAAGTCCAAGCAAGTTTGTTTATTTATTTATTTGCTTATTGGTTGATTGATGGATGGAAGTACAGTTGATTTACAATGTTATATTAGTTTCACATATACAAAGTAGTGATTTGATATTTTTACAGATTTTACTCCATTGCAAGTTATTATAAAATATTGATTATATTCCCTGTGCTACACATTACATCCTGATGTCTTATTTATTTTATACCTAGTAGTTTTGGCCTCTTAATCTCCTTCCCTATCTTTCCCCTCTCCCAACCCTCTCCCCACTGGTTATCACTAGTTTGTTCTCAAGTAGGTTTCTTCAAAGAGTCATCAGTGATCCAGGACCCAGGACTGTCTGTACACACTCACCTCCATTCCTCACCATTGCAGCCTGACTCTCCCTTTGCCCCTTCATTGAAACTGTGTCCACAAGGGTCACTGATGACCTATGTACTGCCAGATGCTAGGCCACTTGCAGTTCAAGCCATGCATTTGGATCTCAATGGTCTCCCTGCTTCCAGCCTTGCCTCTACAGTCTACTCTCTACCCCAAAGACAAAGTGATCCTTTCCTATTTTTTTTCATTGAGGAATAATGTGTATATAGCAAAATTCACCTGTATTACTATACCATTCTGCATGTCTTGACAAACACATCGAGTAGTTTAACCATCACTGCAATCAAGACAGTTCTGTCACTACAAATAATTCCTCTGTATCTACCTCTTCTCTTACTCTCAACCCCTGATAACCACCGATTTGTTTTCTTTCTCTATACCTTGCCTTTTCAGAATGTCATATGAATAGAATCACATAGTATGTAGCCTCTGAGTTTGGCTTTTTTCACTCGGCACATACATTTGAGATTCATTCATGTTATGGGTGTTAGTAGTTCTTTCCTTTTTAAGACTGAGTAGGATTCCACTGTATAGATATTCCACAGTTGTTTATCCATTCCCCAGGTGAGGGACATTTAGTACTTTCCAATTTGGGGGAAATAAGAATGAAGTTGCTCTAAAAATTCAAGTACAGATTTTTTGATACATGTAGATTTCCAGTTCACTTGGGTAAAGACGTGGGAGGGAGATTGGTAGGAGTATGTTTTACTTCATAAGAAATCATTAAAATGCTTTCCAAAGTGGCTGTGCGTATTCTGGATCCCCATTAGCAATGAATGAGAGTTCTAGTTGCTCTGTACCCAGCACTTGTTATTATCAACTAAAAAGATTATTTTAGCCATTCTACTAGATGTGTAGTGTTATCTCATTGTGGTTTTAATTTGTATTTCCCTCGTAGCTAATGTTCATGTAATTATTGCCATGCAAAGTGTTTATTCAATTCTTTTGCCCATTTAAAAAATTGGATTGAGGAGATTGGTTCAAGATGGCAGAGTAGAAGGATGTGTGCTCACTCCTTCTTGCGAGAGCACCAGAATCACAACTAACTGCTGAACAATCATTGACAAGAAGACACTGGAACTCACCAAAAAAGATACCCCACATCCAAAGACAAAGGAGAAGCCACAATGAGACAGTAGGAAGGGCACAGTCATAATAAAATCAAATCCCATAACCACTGGGTGGGTGACTCACAAACTGGAGAACACTTATACCACAGAAGTCCACCCACTGGAGTGAAGGTTCTGAGCCCCACATCAGGCTCCCCAACCTGGGGGTCCACCAATGGGAGGAGGAATTCCTAGAGAATCAGACTTTGAAGGCTAGTGGGATTTGATTGCAGGACTCTGACAGGACTCGGGGAAACAGAGACATCACTCTTGAAGGACACACACAAATTAGCGTGTGCATCAGGACCCAGGGGAAGGAGCAGTGACCCCACAGGAGACTGAACCAGACCTATGTGCTACTGTTGGAGGGTCTCCTGCAGAGGTGGGCGGTGGCTGTGGTTCACTGTGGGGACACAGACACTGACAGCAGAAATTCTGGGAGGTACTCCTTGGTGTGAGCCCACCCAGAGTCTGTCATTAGCCTAACCAAAGAGCTGGGTAGGCTCCAGTGCTGGGTTGCCTCAGGCCAAACAACCAACAGGGAGGGAATTCAGCCCCACCCATCAGCAGACAAGTGGATTAAAGTTTTACTGAGCTCTGCCCACCAGAGCAACACCCAGCTCTAACCACCACCAGTCCCTCCCATCAGCAAGCTTGCACAAGCCTCTTAGATACCCTCATCCACCAGAGGGCAGACAGCAGAAACAAGCAAACTACAATCCTGCAGCCTGTGGAAAAAAAACCACATTCACAAAAAGATAGACTAAAAGAAAAGCCAGAGGACTATGTACCAGATGAAGGAACAAGATAAAACCCCAGAAAAACAATTAAATGAAGTGGAGATAGGCAACCTTCCAGAAAAATAATTCAGAATATTGATAGTGAAGATGATGATAGTAAAGACGATCCAGGACCTTGGTAAAAGAATGGAGGCAAAGATCCAGAAGATGCAATAAATGTTTAACAAAGACCTAGAAGGATTGAAGAACAAACACCTAGAAGAATGAAAGAACAAACAAACAGAGATGAACAATACAACAACTGAAATGAGAAATACACTAGAAGGAATCAGTAGCAGCATAACTGAGGCAGAAGAACGGATAAGTGACCTGGAAGACAGAATGATGGAATTCACTGCTGCCAAACAGAATAAAGAAGAAAAGAATGAAAAGAAATGAAGGCAGCCTAAGAGACCTCTGGGACAACATTAAATGCACCAACATTCTCATGATAGGTGTCCCAGAAGAAGAGAGAGAGAAAGGACCCAAGAAAATATTTGAAGAGATTATAGTCAAAAACTTCCCTAACATGGGAAAGGTAATAGCCACCCAAGTCCAGGAAGCGCAGAGAGTCCCAGGCAGGATAAACCCAAGGAGAAACACGCTGAGATACATAGTAATCAAAGTGACAAAAATTAAAGACAAAAAATTATCAAAAGCAACAAGGGAAAAACAACAAATAACATACAAGGGAACTCCCATAAGGTTAACAGCTGATTTCTCAGCAGAAATTCTACAAGCCAAAAGGGAGTGGCACAATATATTTAAAGTGATGAAAGGGAAGAACCTACAACCAAGATTACTCTACCCCGCAAGGATCTCATTCAGATTTGATGGAGAAATCAAAAGCTTTAGAGACAAGCAAAAGCTAAGAGAATTCAGCACCACCAAACCAGCTCTACAACAAATGATAAAGGAACTTCTCTAAGTAGGAAACACAAGAGAAGAAAAAGACCTACAAAAACAAACCCAAAACAATTAAGAAAATGGTCATAGGAACATACATATTGATAATTACCTTAAATGTGAATGGATTAAATGCTCCAACCAAAAGACACAGGCTTGCTGAATGGATACAAAAACAAGACCTGTATATATGCTTTCTTCAAGAGACCCACTTCAGATCTAGAGACACATACAGACTGAAAGTGAGGAGTTGGAAAAAGATATTCCATGCAAATGGAAATCAAAAAAAGCTGGAGTAGCAATACTCATATCAGATAAAATAGACTTGAAAATAAGGAATGTTACAAGAGACAAGGAAGGACACTACATAATGATCAAGGGATCAACCCAAGAAGAAGATATAACAATTATAAATATATATGCACCCAACATAGGACCACCACAACACATAAGGCCAATGCTAACAGCTATAAAAGAGGAAATTGGCTGTAACACAATAATAGTGGGATACTTTAACACCTCACTTAGAACAATGGACAGATCATCCAGATAGAAAATTAATAAGGAAACGCAGCTTTAAATGACACAATGGACCAGATTGATTTACTTGAGATATATATATATATATATATTTTTGTGGTATGCGGGCCTCTCACTGTTGTGACCTCTCCCATTGCAGAGCATAGGCTCCAGACGCACAGGCTCAGTGGTCATGGCTCACAGACCTAGCTGCTCCGCGGCATGTGGGATCCTCCCGGACCGGGGCACGAACCCGTGTCCCCTGCATTGGCAGGCGTACTCTCAACCACTGCGCCACCAGAGAAGCCCAATTTACTTGATATTTAAAGGACATTCCATCCAAAAACAGCAGATTACACTTTATTCTCAAGTGCACACAGAACATTCTCCAGGATAGATCACATCTTAGGTCACAAATATAGCCTCAGTAAATTTAAGAACATTGAACTCATATCAAGCATCTTTTCTGACCACAATGCTATGAGATTAGAAATCAACTACAGGGAAAAAAATGTAAAAAACACAAACACATGGTGGGTAAACAATACATTACTAAATAACTAAGAGATCACTGAAGAAATCAAAAAGGAAATCAAAAAATACCTAGAGACAAATGACAATGAAAACACGATGATCCAAAACATACGGGACACAGCAAAAGCAGTTCTATGAGGGAAGTTTATAGCAATACAATCCTACCTTTGGAAACAAGAAAAATCTCTAGTAAACAATCTAACATTACACTGAAAGGAGCCAGAGAAAGAAGAACAAATAAAACCCAAAGTCAGTAGAAGGAAAGAAAACATAAAGAACAGAGCAGAAATAAATGAAATAGAAACAAAGAAAACAGTAGCAAAGATCAATAAAACTAAAAGCTGGTTCTTTGAGAAGATAAACAAAATTGATAAACCTTTAGCCAGACTCATCAAGAAAAAGAGGGAGAGGACTCAAATCAATAAAATTAGTAATGAAAAAGGAGAAGTTACAATGGACACCTCAGAAATACAAAGCACCCTAAGAGACTACTACAAGCAGCTCTATGCCAATAAAATGGACAAACACGAAGAAATGGACAAATTCTTAGTAAGGTATAACCTTCCAAGACTGAACCAGGAAGAAATAGAAAATATGAACAGAC